>NC_141615.1:27651737-27914237 GCF_047967505.1 Dipteris shenzhenensis
TAGGACCTCATTTGGTCCTACATGGGGTCCTAATTTTGAGGCCTAAATGTATGAAATAGGCAGCGCATTGACGCACTACCTATTTCAGGCATTCAAGCCCTAAAAGTAAGACCCCATATCTTTGGAATTACAAATCCAAATGGGGTCATGTCATACATCAAATCAGATGGCAAGAGCCAATTTAGATGTTTTCATGCCTATTTTACCTATTTAATAAAACTATATGCATCAGATAATGTTGTTTATCAATTTTAGGCATACACCCCCAAAATCAAGACCCCCATTGGAAAGAAAGGTAAGGAACACAAGTGCTTGTTCTTATGTTCAGGAGACATTAAAAAAGAGGCTTGGTAGCCCAAAAAAGGCAGCGCATCAATGCACTATCATTTTTGGGTTGCCAGGTCTCTTTTTTGTTTCTCACGAGCATACATATGGAGGTTATTATACAATATAACTAAGAAGTAGTATTGAAGTAGTTCTACAATTTAGATGTATTAAGAGCATTCATATAGCAAGGAAGAATATAATAATTGAATACATTTTCTTCAATACATATTGCTAGTGAGACTACCAAAAAGAGGCTCTACCCCTCATGATGTCTCTGGATACAGAATATGAGATTGCTTGATGTTTCGGCACCTTAAAATTTTGGGGCAAATGTCTCCAGTAGTAGCAAAAAATGGCATTTCTATTGCATTGACATTGAGTAGGAACGTGCTCTAAAACCACACCCACCCTCTTCTCTAATATTAAATGTATTATGGCCTATGACCATGGGGTAGCTATGCCATACGTGGCCCTTGTATTGCCACTCACCCACAATAAATCATGGTCGATCATCATGTAGTTATTCCCTTTCTCACATTCTAACATGTGAAGATTTAATGTACATGCATTATGGGCACATTATATTGCAGTTTATGACTAACTTTTTTTATGAATGCATGATACTTGTATATGGTCAAAGAAGGTATATTATCATTTTTGAATGACAACATTACTCTATGCTCCATTTTATCCTATATTAGAAACTATGATCACTAGATATTACATAAATGTATATCTCCATTATATCCTATACTAAAAACTATTTTGACCCAAATACATAATGCCAATTGAGGTTAGTACTTATGACAAGTAATGAAAACAATCTAATGGTATGAATGAGATCTTGTAAATTTTGGATATATAATATGGGTACTATGTTGATTGAGCTATTTTTCTAAGGGAATATTTTCAACTTAATTACTAAATACATACTTACAATGGTGACTTGATTCCCATCTACATGTATAATCAAGTTTTACTTTGTGTTTAAAAAAAAGCTTTTGCATAAGGTTAAAATTCAAATAGTATTTATATTTGTTTAAGACTACCCATTGAGCTAGCTCCTATCCTTATATTGAACATGATAATGTTCATAAAGATTTTATGAATACAAATAGATAGCATTGGCTCTCTTTTTAGTGGTTGGGAATGAACCCTAAAAGTATCCTAAAACGACTATGTATTCCCTTATTTGTAGCATGGAAGTGATCATGGTAGAGTGGCATAATCCCTATTTTGCTTTTTTCATAGGTTCTTTTGCTACTCATGGTTGGCAGATACACCATGGCATAGATCCAAATAGATATTTGGTTTTTTGCTTCAACTTGCTTGACTAGACTTTCCTTGATGATTGTTCGATTGTGCATGATGAGTAGTCGCTGGCTTAATTGATGCATTAAGTGCAATGTTTTCCTTAAAGTTTTTCATACTACAGGATACGAGTTTGCTTATAGGGGTGGAAATAGAAGCTTGTTAACACCTGGTGCATATTTTCCGTTAGATGCAACAGGATACTAGTTACAGAGTGTCTTTGCCAATTATTTCACTTGAATCATGCTCCTCTTATGCTTGAGTTTGTGGTCACGTATTGAGTTTAACATAATAGTCTACAGGATACTGGATGAGCACTCAACATAGTGGTTAGATGCATTTATTTCTAGTTCCGATAGAACTATCATTCAGACATTGGTCATAATAGAAGTATGGAGGGCTAAAATCCTTTTTTGGCTCTCTAAGTTTTTTAAAGCATGGTATTGTCCGGATTACATAGGTATTTTCACTAAGCAAAATTAATCCTTATGATGAAAATGTGTTTTTTTTCATTTGACATAGTTAGTTCTGTTTCCATGTTTTTGGATCGAATGTATGGATGATCTTCTGTAAGCATAAAAGACATGATATGTATATGTAGCACATGATCATGTTTACATATTTTTAGTCATATATTCTACCTTGTGATCTATCATTATCTTGCTGTGTGGATGTTCAATCTGAGTAGTGTTTGCTTTTTTTATCGCAAATTTTATGTACTGTTGTGTCTCTACCTCTCCACAACGACTCAAATGTGATAGTATGGGGATGAAAGAGAAGTTAATTGTGAGTTTCAAGCATGCCTTCATTGTTGGAATAAGTTTAATTTGCTTATGATCACATCAATTGTTCCAATGATATTGAGAGGAATAAGATGCTGGATGAGGTTCTCGCTCGCTTGAAACCTATTTAATCTTGCTCGCTTATTTGGGGCTGCTCGCTTTTCTCCGCTCACTTTTTGGTAATCCTCCTTTCACCACCAAATTCAATCTTGATGAGGGTGATGACCCATTTAACTTCTAAGTTGTTTGTGTGTGTGGTCAATAATGGTTCTCTGTTATGGATAGTCCATCCTTAAATGATTTTTAGTCCTTCGTTTGAGGTTTTACCTTGTTGGACCCATGGGGATTTCCATACATAGTCATTGTCCAAACTTCCAGTTGTAAACCAAGAGTCCTAGGAGTGAGTCACAAGTTGGGACCATGTGTGTTGCCACATGATGGTGGCAAGCCATGGAGCATCCCATGTACTATTGTTGAAGGATGAGGTCATCAATTTGTGGGAGGATATGAAGGAAAAATTGATGTAATGGGGTGTACCAAGGCGTACAAGAGTTGTGTGTTGGTTAGTGTGACTAGGTTTGGTGGTAGAAGGTTCTATTAGGTGTGATTGAGAGATTCATGGGGCTGATTGAGAAATCAGTGGAGTGATTTATGGATCTAGAGATGCTCTCCTTTGGGGCACATGCATTGTATAAGTTGCCCTTATAAGGGCCTCTCTACTCTTCAATAAATAACTTTATTTTGCTTCATTTGTTGATTCCTTGCTATTGTTTCATCACAATCTACATAACATTGACATAGAATGAGTGTACCAAGCCAATTGAGACTGTGGAGAATGGCATAATATTGGCACCAATGCCATTTTCCACAAACTCTCATGGATTAAGATGGCACTAGTCATGCCATTCATATCAACAAACTCACATGAGGGATGGCACCAGGGACATTCTAATCTAGGAAAGTTTGTAGAGAATGGCACTGATGCCATTCATATGAGATTGGTACCAGTGCCATTCTATACAAATTCACAGAGAGAATGGTACTAGTGCCATTCTAATCAATGAGAGTTTGTGTATCATGGAACTATGGCCAATGTCTCATAAATGTTATGCATAAATCTTCCACATCTGTTTCCATCTTCCTTTTTGGCATCATGCATGGCACTGCTACCAATGTACTTGACAATGCCAAACTAATTCAGACTGTGGAGAATGGCATTAGTGCCATTTCGATGAGATTGGCAATAGTGCCATTCTACAAAAGTCACATGGAGAATGGCACTAGTGCCATCCTAATCCATGAGAGTTTGTGGAGAATGGCACCGGTGCCATTGTATCAAAAATATAATGCATAAATCTTTATGTTTAGCATGGCACCACTTCCAATCTACTCCTTACATGTTCTAATGTGAATATGTTATTACAGGATTTCTCCTTGCAATCTACATCTCAATATATAACATAGCCAATCTCACTAGTGTTAGTCACATGAAAAATGGCATGAGAGCCATTCTCTAACATCTAACCTTTAGTGGGCACTGCTATTATACTCTATGTGACTGACACCAATGAGACTCGCACTTGTACCATTTTGTACAAACTCACATAGAGAATGGAACCAGTGGTATTTTAATCCATGAGAGTTCATGGATAATGGCACTGTGGCCAATGTCTAAAAAATGTTATGCATAAACGTTTCGACATGTGTTTCCATCTTTCCTTTTAGCATGGCACTTCTGCCAATAACTTAACATTAACATAGAATGAGAGTGCCAAACTAATTTAGATTGTTCAGAATGGCATGATATTGGCACCAGTACTATTTTACACAAACTCCCATGGAGAATTCTCTAAAATCTAACCTTCAACAGGCACTGCTATGATTCTCTGTGTAATTGACACCAATGAGATCGGCACCAGTGCCATTCTTATCCATGAGAGCTTTTGGATAATGGCACTTTGGCCAATGTCTCAAAAATAGTATACATAAATGTTACACATCAATTTCCATCTTCCCTTTTAGCATGGTACTGCTGCCAATATACTTAGTATTGATATAGAATGAGAGTGCCAAACTAATTTAGATTGTGTAGAATGGCCTGAGATTGGCACTAGTGCCATTCTACACAAACTCACATGGAGAATGGCACCAGTGCCATCCTAATCCATGAGATTTTGTGGAGAATAGCACTAGTGCCATTGTGTCAAAGATATCATAAATAAATGTTTTAGTTTAGCATGGCACCACTGCCAATCTACTCCTTACATGTAATAATGTCAATATGTTATTACTAGATTTCTCCTTGCAATCTGCATTTCAATGTATACCATAGCCAATCTCACTAGTGTCAGTCACATGAAAAATGGCACCAGAGCCATTCTCAAAAATCTAACCTTTAATGGGGCACTGCTATGATTCTCTATGTGATTGACACTAATGAGACTGGCACTTGTGTTATTCTGTACAAACTTACATAGAGAATGGCACCAGTGGTATTCTAATCCATGAGAGTTTCTAGATAATGGCAGTGTGGCTAATGCTTTAAAAATTTTATGCATAAATATTCCCACATCTGTTTCCATCTTCCCTTTTAGCATGGCACTGCTACCAATCTACTTAACATTGACATAGTATGAGAGTGCAAAACTAATTCAGATTGTGGAGAATGGCATGACATTGGCACCAGTGCTATTCTACACAAACTCACATGGAGAATTATCTAAAATCTAATCTTCAATGGGCACTGCTTTGATTCTCTATGTGACTAATCCATGAGAGTTTGTGGATAATGGCACTATGGCCAATGTCTCAAAAATGTTATGCACAAATGTTACACATCTGCTTCCATCTTCCCTTTTAGCATGGCACTATTGCCAATCTACTTAGAATGAGAGTGCCAAACTAATTTAGATTGTGGAGAGTGGCTTGAGATTGGCACTAGTGCCATTCTACACAAACTCACGTGGAAAATGGAACTACTGCCATCCTAATTTGTGAGAGTTTGTGGAGAATGGCATTGGTGCCATTGTATTTTAAAAAAAAGACTAAATCTTTTAATTTAGCATGGCAGCCCACTGCCAGTCTACTCCTAACATGTTTGAATATGAATATGTTATTACAAGATTTATCCTTGCAATCTCCATTTCAATATATACCATAGCCAATCTCACTAGTGTCAGCCACATGAAAAATGGCACCAGTGCCATTCTCTAAAATCTAACCTTCAATGGACACTGTTGTGATTCTCTATGTGAGTGACACCAATGAGACTGGCACAAGTGCCATTCTAATTCGAGTCTAATTCAGATTGTGGAAAAAGGCATTGGTGCCATCTAGATGAGATTGGCACCAGTAATGCCATTCATATGAACAATGTGACTGACACCAATGAGATTGGCATCAGTACCATTCTAATTCAGATTGTGGAAAATTACATTGGTGCCATCTAGATAAGATTGGAACTAGTGCCATTTTACACAAACTCACATGGATAATGGCACCAATGCCATCCTAATCCACGAGAGTTTGCAGAGAATGGCACCGGTGCCATTGTATCAAAAATATCATGCATAAATGTTTCAGTTTAGCATGAAACCACTACCAATCTACTCCTTACATGTTTTAATTGGAATATGTTATTACATCAAATATTTTTTAAATAAGTGCCAACTTGTCACATTATTTCTCCTTGATATTTCTATTTTAATATATATCATAACCAACTTGTCACATGAGAGGGAAAAGAAAATGAGAGGTGGTAAACCTAGAGGGAGATCATATTAAGGTTTTGAGGCATAGATGCTCATTTAGATGAGGTGAGGAGTTCTATCATGCTTTCCAAACATTTTTCTTTAAGAATCTATTATCTATTCTAATATATGTTTAGCTAGATATTATAATTGTTCCATATCCTAACACTAGGGAACAAATTTAAATCAACACACCTTGATAAGAAAAATGAACCATGGTATTGAGTGCTCATATATATATACTAATGTATATTCTTTTATCTATAATCATTAAATTTAAACAACATCCATTGAGGCATTTAACTCTAAGTGGTTCAAGCATATATTTTCATATTTTTTAAACATACATATATTTCTATATATATATATATATATATATATATATATATATACATAATTTATTTATACATACATATATTTATATTTCTATTTATATATTATTTATTTATTTATTTATATATACTTTAAAATTTTGAAAATGTAAACAAAGTACATTAAAAAATCCTAATTTCTATTTATATATACATATATTTATTTATATATGAATAGAAATATATATATGCTTGAAAAATATAAAAATTTATGCTTAAACCAATTAGAGTGGCATGCCTCAATCGATGTTGTTTAAATTCAACAACTATAGATTTAATAGACCAATCCTAGTTTAATAGACTAATCCTTTGTTTTGACAAGGATTTAATAGACTAATCCTAGTTTAGGATTAGTCTATTAAATCCATGTTTAACCTTAGAATGGAACATAATTTAGTCTATTAAATCCTAGTTTAACCTTATTCTATTAAATCCTAGTTTAACATTAGTCCTAGTATAACATTCGTCCATTAAATCCTAGTTTAGGATTAGTCTATTAAATCCTAGTTTAACATTAGCCTAATAAACTAGAGTGCATGTAGGGCTTAGAATGAGAAAACCCCCCAAGATAGGATTATTTAAAACTAAGCCCTTGGCCAAAGAATTTGAATCTAGTATCTAGATTAAATAAATCTAAAATAGTCCAAAAAAGCATTACTTGGACATGGATCCTTGAACTAAGAATCTCAATCTAGGATTTGGAATAAATGAATCTACAACTCATAATAATAATATCAAGATTAGAATCTAAAACTTATAGATCCCAAACCCTAGATAAGTAAAACTTGGAAAATGATACATAATGCTTTCATGATTTCGATCCCCATACAATTTACTGGCATATGAGATTTATAGATCTAGCACCTCGAGCCTGATTGTAAAAAGAAGTGCTCTAGAGCCTAAAGTGGATACCACTCAAAACGTGGACGTAAAAAACCTTCATCGAAGGATTAATTGGACTAGAAGCACATATATCTAGGATATGTATTAGTTGGATCTGGATCTACCATCTAGAATGGGCCAACCAAAAGCCTAGTCAATCATACATCCATAGTTGAGAACCTAAAGCAAATAACTGAAACTATTATAAACATCGATAAATCCAAATAAATACACTAGAAACCTAAAGCACATAGTTGAACTATCACAAACATTGATAATTCAAAATAAATACACTAGAAACCCAAAACCCTCCAAAATAGGGTTCCTCACATTATGTGCTAGTACCAGGGGTATGGTCTCCCCACTATAATCTATGGGTACCACGTCTCTCTCTCTCTCTCTCTCTCTCTCTCTCTCTCTCTCTCTCTCTCTCTCTCTCTCTCTCCTATAACAAAAGAGAATCCACCGACAATAATCTTTTTCTTTTCTTTTTTTCCAAATTACCAAAAATTTTAGAAAAAAAAATTCATGGAAATTTTATATAGCCCATTCTCCACAAGGATTCTAGAGATTGGCACTAGTGCCATTCTCCATAATACCATATGGAGATTGTCATAATTGTTAATCTACTTGTGGGATTTTGGAGCGTGGCAGAGGCGCCAATCTCCACGTGGGTTTTTGGAGCATGGCACTAGTGCTCATCTCCAAAATGTCTCTTATTGCATGGGAGGTTTCCATGAAAATCACTAGAAAAATTTACTGAAATAATTTCATGTAAATTTTGTCTAGATCCATTCCCCGCAAGGTTTTTGGAGATTACACATGGATTTATGGAGAATGGCACCAGTGCCATTCTTCACAATCCCACATGGACAATGGAACTGGTGCCAATCTCCATGTGGGTCTACCAAATTTTAAATTTCCCTATGCAGAATAGCTTTGGTGCCACTCTCCATGTTGGTTTATAAAGATTGGCACTAGTGCCATTTTCCATGTGGGATTGTGGAGAATGGCACTGGTGCCAATCTCTACATTTGGAATTTAAAGAAAGTTTTATCAATTTGCTAAAATTTTTAAGGAAATAATTATTTGTTTCATGGAAATTTTGATTAGACCCATTCATGGATTTTGGAGATTGGCACCAGTGCCATTCTCCAAAAACCCACAATGGAGATTGGCACTAGTGCCATTCTTCGTAAGAATCCAGGCTCACATAGAGAATGGCACTAGCTCCATTCTCCATAATCCCACATCTAGAATGGCACTGGTGCCATTCTCCCCATTGCAAGGACAGACTAGCATAATTCTCTATTGGTCTTATGAAATTCTTTGGTTGTAAATTTTTCAAAATTTCATTTCCTGTAATCATAATGGCAGGGGATGGCTACTAGATGTGGGGAAAAGGTCATGATGATGGTGGGAAATAAAGTGTTTATGGTGTGAAGATTGGGGCAAAAAATGTATCGGTGATAGTGGAGAAGTCTATCAATAGTGACATGCTCTTGCCATTTCCCACTATGGATGCAGTGCTTATTGTTGAGGCACTTTGGACAATTGTCAAGTGGCCTAAACATGTTGGTGATTCTTAAGATAATCTGGTAACTCAAGAAGCCACACTAAGTGAGCCTGAGCAACCTTATGTTGAGGCAATACCAGTTTCTTCATTGGAAAGAAAAAGGTTGTCTTGTGGGATGACATCAAAACAAAAGACCATGGGGGAACTTTGTGATCCTGTGTGTTTTCACGAGTGACTCTATAAACTTTGATTTGCCAAGCCATTGACAACACATCATATATAAAGTTTGTACGAGACTCCAAGGAGCTACCCCAAAAATTCTTCCTTACAAACATTAAGAGGTCACCCAACAAGTTGGCAGCACCTACTACTAGAACAATCAATGGAAGAAACTTCCTGCACTGACTCTAGTGATATTTTGTACATTGGCATTGGAGGCTCCCTTTGCTTAGGCACCCTACTCATGAAAGTGTACCTTTTTTTTTTTGAAGGTGGAGCATCCTTTTTCAACATTTGATCGTTGAACACCTCATCTGTGCCAGCAACCTGGCTCATGGGAACATATTGTTGCAATGGGCTTCCATCAAGTAAGGTAATCTTCTTGATGGGCCACTTAACTAGGCTGAGAGATCCAACATCTTGCATAGAAGACCCTAAGTCTCTTCCTATAATTTGTTCTTTCTTTTGAATACCCACACCAATGCAATTGTTACCACTGTGCTAGGAGGATATGCTATAACTTCATGGTAAACAGTCGAGATGTGTGTTGCAGAGCATGGTACAAGATGCATGGAATCCCAAGGACATCATTCTATCGATATAGGGAGCAATTCAAGAGTGGTGTGCAGCAATATGTGCATGTGAATTCTAGGATTGTGAGGAGGAGCAAGGTGCACACAGGTATGGGTAGGGTTCTCATTCAATACTTTGTGGTGGATAATCATAAATCATATGCCTCACAAGAGTAGAACCATGCAGGATGGTTCTAGAGAGACACAAGTGATACCTGAAGTGTATAAGAAGATAGACCTCATGTCGTGAGATCAATACTTCTCTTAATCAATGTCGTTATTAGAGCCTATCCACATCCACATTTGATAGGATTTGGAAATCAAGACTTAAAAAATGTAGCCCTTGCTAAAATCGACGCATTTCTTTTAATAAGAAATGTACCTTGAAACATTTGAAACTAACACCATATTAGATAAAATGGGACAAAAGTTGCACTTTGGGAATTTCAAAATTGGGTGGATTTCATTAAATTTGGGAAAGGTTTCATTAATTTGGGAAAATTTTCATTGATTGTGGGAATTTTGCCAAGATTAAAATATACTGTTATTTGGAAATTCCAAAATGATTATGAAAAACTTCATTGGTTGTGAAACATTTCAGTGGGTATAACAACCAGAACAAAGCATTTGTGCCAAAGTTTGAAAATCATGTATTAGGTGGTGTTAAGAAACACCATTTGGGGAAAACATGTATATTTTACTTGAGGTGTTAATAAACACCAATTGGTGGTGTTAGCAAACACCGTGGAAAGTGAACCACTAGAAACAAAGTAGTTGTTGGTGAAAGATAGCTTCTGAAAATTGTCAAATTAATAATATACAAATATGCATCGATAAGATAACAACAAAAAATGGAAGTTTGGGAGATCAAGAAGGAGAAAACGATCACCATTTTCTATGCTCTGATACCAAGCAAGCTCTCTTGTGCTTTGATACATACATTCTGTGGAATCTTAATCTTCTTGGTTCTATTTATGGCTTTTGATGTCCACGACTAGACCACCATATCAATACACTCCCACACATGTGGATCCACCAACCTATTCTCTGCCCAATACTAGTTCAAATAGTCAACATAGTCATCTGCATCACTGAGCCCCTTTCTCTTAACTGATGGTGCCCAATACTGAATTAAAACTTTCTTGAAGTTAGGAGATGCAACATCCATCTCAGGACTTGATATGGCAACCCCAAGCCATATGGGGTATACAGGGTCTAATGGCCTCACCACCAAGATGAAGTCACCTTGCTTAACATCCACCATTGGTCTTGGATTACCTTTTAGAGGCCCGCAATAGTGATCATTCCATTCCTCATAGCCTTAGAACTCATTAATGCAAGTATCTATATCCTCTTCCTCATCAGGCGATTGTGTTCTTGGCCAAAAATCTATGTACACTCCTATCTCTAAGATGTTTTCCTATTCAAGCTCACCGATCATGGTTTTCCAGTAGTCTATCACTAGCCTAATGTAGGACTCATACAACGCATTCTTTCCACTGGCACATATCTCCCAAAACTTAATGTAACCCGTTATCCCTTATATTACTTGAAGTCATCTCTCACAAATGTAGCCATTGGCAGTATATCCGGGCAACCTATAGGCAACAATGGTTGACCCTAACTATCTTTCTTCCACAGCTCAATTTTGCCTTCAATGGGCATCTAGTTTGGTGATTTTGGATGCACCTTGTACTACATCATAGGTCTCTCACCTTGCATGAAAAATCAAAATTGTAATGGCTTTGCATGACCAACTAGCATTTCTTGCCCATCACATAGGTAGCCATCCACATAATCCTTGAAGTTAGGAACCCGTGTAAGAAGAAATGGTGTTGGAGAAGCTTATGTACATTTTTTGAATGTATCCATCAGATGAGTGAAAGTGAACATTTGTCCCACTTGCAAACTCTCGGAGAACCTATTGAACTCCTCATGTGTGTGCCCTACCATCTTATTTGGAGAATACAATGGCAAATAGATATATTGCAAACACTTTCAAAGATTTCTTTCCCTCTACCAACATGTTTATAAACACAATCATCCAAAAAATAAGAGACTTCAGAAAACAAATTGATGGTGTTGGCATTGTCTTGAGATAAAGCAACATTCTTTTTTGTTTAATTTTTGTAGAATGCAGGTTTATATTATAAATTCAAGAAGATATACTGATTTGGGATGTATTTCAGTTAGCTTTGTCCTTCGGAACCACATGGGATACCATCTTGATTACAACTGTGCCTGGAATGTGAAGGTAAGGACATGGTCGTCGTCATTTTTGGGCCTACCTTGGTGCTTCTCTAGCTAGTTTCTAAAGTGTCTAGGTCAATTGCTACCTCAACATGATTTTGTTCCACGTGGGACACTGGTCTTTTGTATGAAGGTAGGCTTGGTGGAGCTTTCTATGGTTCAATAGGGGTAGTCACTTTCTTGTGCTTGTGCATGCATGGAAATTTGCATCACCGCTCTCTCTTCAAGTGCACTTGTAGGTATAGAGATAGGATCAAGAGAAATAGGAGGAGGACTTGTGGTCTATAGAGGGGTGGGCTTTCATTGTCTTGGTGATGAGGCTGTTCTATTTTGTTTGCTTCCATCTCTACAAGTAGACGGAATCTACTCCCGCAAGCTGTTTTCTTCATGGGCAAGATCATCTTCTCTCTGAGCGAATGCTTGTATTTGTGTCTGAGTGGTGAGGATCTTCTAAAGAATGTCGATGTGCTCCCAGTTGCACATGGGAATTTAAAAAGACATTAGTAGCATTAATAACTTTATTGTTAAAAACATTTGCACGCCGTCAGAACCAAATTGACCAATGTGCCGAATCTCGGATGGTATTCCAATTTGGAGCAACTCTATTAGGGATGTTTCCTAGGAGGAGATAAGCATAGTTTAGCAATAGTCTGGCGTGCTGAATCTGAGATGAATACCATAATGTTATAAACAGTCTACAATTGATGAATAAGTGCAGAATGTCCTCTTGGGCACTTCTACATCACTTGCAAAGGCCGTCGCCATGCTCGATCCTGTGGGATCTTCTAGTAGTCAAGGCTCCTTTATGTAGGATTAGCCAAAACATGAAGGATTGCTTCTCAGAGATGTTTTTGTCCCATACCTTTTTGAATCTCTTCACCCACATTCCCCAAGAATCTCTCCTGCGCCATTTCAGATTAAGTGTCTTTAGAATTTCTTTCTGGCCCCTTCTACCCAAATTGGGATCAGAGTTAACTAGTTTTGTCTAGCCCATCTGAGTTCCCTCAGGGATGGTGGACTGAGGTGGCCTCCAATCCATGGCAAGATTTCTCTTGACTAGAGCCCCTATCTCTCATGAATTAGCCTTAGTTCAAATATGTTGAGATGAAATTTGATAATCAAGCTTTCGTCTTCCAACCATTTTCCTTGCTCTCGGTTCCATAAGTGTACCTAGGTTCGTAACCAATGTGGTGGATAAAAGAATCACTCAAACCAAGAGCAATTATGGCTAGTGCTTTGTCATCTTTCAGAAGCCATGAAGCTTCTCCTTCCCTAGTTGTAGGTTTAGTTTCTTTTCCATTAGCCACCTTCCATATTCCCTTTTTCATGAGAATAAATTTCAGTTTGGTTTGCCAAGTGTGAAACCCCCCTCCTTCAAACTTATCTATTTTGAGTTTGGAGGCCATTTGGGAAGGTCTTACCAATTTAATGGCAATGTCTAATCCCTTTACAAAAGATCAATCTTTTTGGACAAAGAAATCACCTTCACCATATAGATGCAACTTGCAAGATAAGAATTTAGAAAATCCTAGTTGCTTGGCATATGCATAACCAGTTCGATTCTCCCACAACCTCTTATCTGGGGTCTTCTTTACCTTGTACTTTGTCCTTGTAGTCTTCTTGGCATTTGAAGAAGATTGAGAGCTTGGCATGTTGTCAATAAATCACAATAAACTGAGCTCCAAATAACATTCTCTGAACTGAAAAAGGAATCTCTGAATCTCTGATTTGAATTTTAACTCCTCAAGCATCAACTTAGCATTTAGTGTAGCAACAAACTTCAAAAATAGTCTAGAAATGGTTGCAGAAAACAGAGGAACCTTGGAGGATTGCTATCTCACTCCACATAGCATCAAGAAGAGGGCATTTGCTGCACAATCAAAGGTACTTGGAAGTAGGAGACTCAATGCAAGTCTCTGAGAAGCTTCACACCACCAGGGGTAGCATCATCTTCTCCAACTCCAAAAACCATGTCTTCTTCAAAACCCGACTGGTTTTTCTTTAGTTTCTCCTCATCCCTTGACCATTTGTCCTCAGATTTCACCAACAAGTAGCCCATAGAGTCGCCTAAGTGCACCTCATACCATTTTTGGAATGGAGGCTCCAGCAAGCTGAATCGACAGAAATGGCACGGGATGGATCGGGTCTTCGCACAGGCTATAGAAGCAATATTCCTTCAATTCCTCTCAGGTGGAAGTGCGCCCTAACTAGGGGAATCTATAGCTAAAAGGGTAGGTTTAATGGTGGCCTGTAGGTGGAGAATAGGCTTAAGGAAATTCATGGGAGGAAGGTGGAAGAAAACTCCATTTGGGGAAGAAGAGAGAATCTAGAGGGAATCTTCAAAGAATCTTATGGATTCTCTTTCTAGGCACTAGGATTCTCAGCAAAGCTCTGATACCACATGTTGGTTCATAGACGGAGCAATGAGGCACAATGAACAAAACTTCATTCATGAGTGGTTACATGTATAAGCAACTACCTCCATGTTGGTAGATCCCAGATCTCCAATTATCTCCATGATTATCTAAGTCAGTCACGTCCTATGATCACTCACACATCACACCAACCTGACATACCTAACTACCAAGTTACTAGAACCTTCTAGCACACCTACACTCACACACTCCTCCAAACCCATAGGGGCACACACACACATACATCAATTTGCCCTTCAGAATGGCATTGGGGCCAATCTCATATGATGGCATCAGTGCCATTCTCTACAAACTTTCCTAGATTAGAATGGCCCTAGTGCCATCCCTCATGTGAGTTTGATAATATGAATGGCATCCTTGGTATTAGCTATGGTATATATTGAAATGGAGATTGCAATGATAAATCTTGTGATAACATATTCACATTAAAACATGTAAGGAGTAGATTGGCAGCGATGCCATGCTAAACTAAAAGATTCATGCATGATATTTTTGATACAATGGCACGAGTGCCATGCTCCACAAACTCTCCAAAATGCCCGGGCTAGAACCCCAAACCCCAAAAATAGCTAAAATATAATTGGTGTCAGGCACATAGAGAATCATAGCAGTGCCAATTGAAGGTTAGATTTCAGAGAATGGCTCTGGTGCCATTCTCTATCAGAATGGCACTGGTGGCAATGTCAGTCACATAGAGAATGATAGTAGTGCCCATTGAATATTGGCTATGGTATATATTAAAATGGATATTGAAAGGAGAAATCATATAATAATAACATATTCATTAAAACATGTAAGGAGTAGAATTGGCAGTGGTGCCATGATAAGGTGCCATGTTAAACTGAAAGATTCATGCATGATATTTTTGATACAGTGGCACCATTGCCATTCTCCACAAACTCTCATGTATTAGGATGGCACTGGTGCCATTCTCCATGTGAGTTTGTGTAGAATGGCACTGGTGCCAATCTCATTTGAATGGCACCAATGCCATTATCCATAGTATGAATTAGTTTGGCACTCTCATTTTATGTCAATGTTAAGTAGATTGGCAGCAGTGCCTTGCTCAAAAGGAAGATGGAAAGAGATCAAGAAATTGTGTTAGACGTTTAAAAATCATATTCTAGAGACTATTAGTAGTACAAATCTCTCCCAAAATGATGTGAGTTTTAGTTTCTTTAAATATAATTCTCTCTAATTGCACATGCAAGAATGGCTAAAGGAAAGAGATAGGTTTCAAAGGTGACAACTTTTGATATAATCTGTGCTGGAAATGGATGGTACTTGGACATATTCAGTAGGGAATTGCAGTCGGCCAAGAAGATCCATTGTTTTGTTAATCTCCTAGAAACTTCATTTGAATATGTGGGGGACGTTAAAGAGATAGTTATAGCAAAAGTCCAAGAAACAGATTGCCTTGAGGTTTGTCCCGGTGGTTTCACAGTGTATCTTTTGAATCCCACTTGCTATGATAATGCCAGGATGATATCCAAGATGGATGACTCGATGGAATCCAAGGGTTGGAACATTATATGGAAAATGGATACAAATTTTGAGATCAGTGCAAGAGAGAGGTCGTCAATCGACCATAACATATATGAGACACTTGCTGAGATTGGATTATGATAGTGTGAGAAAGATCCAAGATGAGATAGAGTCGGGTGACATTGTACTCACATCAAGTCCACCCAAAAGAAGAGAAAGGTTATTTCTAATGAATTTTTTGTTGTATTTTAAGTGCTTCATTGAGAACCCTCATGATGTGGTGATTGGTGAAAGGGTATAATACTTTGTATAGTTCTCTATGTTAGAAGTGACATTCTCCTTTACCTCATGGAGAGAATGGCACTAGTGCCATTCTCCATATTCTTAGAGGGAGAATGCCACGACAATTACATTGTATATAATGAATGAATTTCTTGGAATTATACTTTATAGGAATCATTGATGCATGGAAGGAGAGAGGGTCAAATACTACAAATGAAAATATAACACCAGAAATGTGTACATTGTTGGAAGTGGTATCAGAAGAGAGCAACTTTGAGGTCAATAAGGATGTTGGAATGAATGATGCAAGGAAGGAGAAAGAGATAATTAATACGCAAGAGAACATGCCATTGAAAATGGGGACAACTACAAGCAACCTCATTAGCAATATATTTTTAGAAGTGGTGTCAAGAGCTAGCAAGTCTGAGGTCAACTCAAATCTTGGTGATGTTGGAATCAGTGATGCTTTGAAGAAAGCGAAAACAACTACTAGACAAGAAAACATGCCATCAGAATTGTAGACAACTACAAGCAACCTCAATAGCAATGCACTTTTGGAAGTGGTGTCAAGAGCTAGCAAATATGAGGTAAAATAGGATCTGGGTGATGTGCCAAAAAGAACTGAATACAGAGCACAAGGGGGCTTGGAGGAGTCAAGGTGTAGCAACTGTGCGGATAGTCCAGATGTAATCCATCCAATTTCATCATCCTAGGATAAGCCAAGGATGACTTTGATATTGAAATTGAATGGCTTATTATTAACGCGTTGCTTGTTCAAGTCACCAATACACACATTTGTTATGTATGGCCACAATAATTATATGGTTTTTCAACCCGGGTGCATTGAATTTCTAAGGATCTTGCTACAAAAATTTAATGTAGGTATTTGATCAACATCAATAGAGCATAATGTCATTGAAATGGTAGAATATCTTCAAATTTATGCAAAGGAAAACCTCCCTTTCTTCCTGATATGGGCTTAGCAAGGATGCTACTCTTATAGTAAGAGGAGGATAAATAGGCCTGACAAGGTTGGTGTTGAGGCTATGTTCAAACCCTTAGCAAAAACATCAAAGGCATTTGGATGTGATGCTAGGAGGACAATACTTATTGATGACTCTCCATACAAGGCTTGTATCAATCCTCCATCAAATTGCATATTTCCTCTTACATTTAATGCGCAAGACAATGAAGATAACATTCTACTAGGAGAGTTGATGCCTTACTTGCTACATTTTCAAGAGGCCAATGATGTGTGTGTCGTGATTGAGAGTAAGTTGTAACCAGTATGGGCAATTACCGATGGTGGAGGGCCATAAAGATTTCAACCTTGTCTAGGAAGTTCTTGAAGAATGGAGTGATCAAAATCATCAATGGTCAATAACATAATATAATATAGGAAAGCTTCCTCTTGTAGACCATCTAAGGGTGAGGGTTAGATGTGATAAGAGAGAATTAGAGGGTGCATTCCATATGCCCAATCATGATGGTGGTGAATTCTTGCCTCGACTTAACATGTCACAAATAAATATGTTAAGGAATGCTCCACCCATCGATAGTATGAGTGCTATATGCAAGCTTCTCATATGGCTATAGAACTAGGGTACAAAGGTCGTTATATCAAGAAGCACATTCTAAGGCCTTTCTAAAGAGACTTTTAAATGCTTATTTTTCATGAAGGTACATATGCCAAATTTTCCTTTTGATTTTTTCTTAAGTTACTGTAATGTTTTTTGGGCTAATTGGGTTGTCATTTGCCATGCAGACAGATATACTTTAAAATTGTGTTTGAGTATGTACATACCAGTATGTGATCTACTTGGAACACCAAAGTTTCCTAGCCCCACCATTAAGGAATTATTTTGGATTAAAAATGTGGATTTTGAGGTGCATGAGTCAACTATTACAAGCGCTAGCCACAGTTTATTTGTGCATGATTCCATTAAGAGCGGGACTACTACTCTATCCAAGAGGACCTTGATGTTTCTATAGAGGATATGGTGTACATTGTTGGCGATGTTCGGCATGGTAATGTGGTCGGGTTTATCAACAGCTGTAGAAATACAAATTCAAAGCCAAATGTTTGTTATGTATTTTCTCCTTATTTACCACCTTGGTCCATATCCATGAGGAGAGAAGATGTTGCAAAATATGGATACATTTGTGTTGAAACCATAGATGATATATGTGTAGGAGAGGACATACTTGGCGATCTAAGATTTTTGATAAATGATTTGTACTCATTTGAACATTCAATACTAGCCAATTCATTCTTTTCTTACCAATTGTGGACTTTGGGTCTTAACTGTTGTGTATGATTTTTGTTAGCACTGCCCCATTAGAGGTAGAGCTCTAGCTACTACAAACTTTCTATTTTTGATGCCCTTTGAAAGTGGAACAACAACAATTATACTTAGCCACTTGAGGGCAGTGCTCTAGGCATGTGTGCCTCTTGTTTACGTCAAAATAGTTAAGGCAATGATAAATATTTCATATTAACACTTTGTGAATATTAAACGTTTTTTCATTGCCTCATATCATTGCATCAACTATAATCTTGCATATTTCCACTTAGTCTAGGGCTTCATGGGATATGGACACCACGGAGGGTGATGACATGATAGAAGATTCACACAAATTGAAGCTATGCTTATATATTAATATAAATCTTAGCGAAAGTTTATTGAGCTCATTTTTTTAGTTTTGCAATATTGATAGAATGTAGTACACTTTTATGTTCTTTCTTTTGAATGTTGAAGTAAAAAATATAAATCCAATGAAACTTTATTTATTTTTGCATAAAAGTTTCAAATCCTGATGAATGTTTCAAATGTTTACTTTTATTAGGGCCTACAAACTTTCAGAACACCACCAAGGTTCATGAGATGATTCTCACCCATAAATTCCAAGGTGTTTTGAAACTATGACTTTAGAACCATTCTTCATGCAAACAATTATGGAGGAATGGTTTGGTTTGATTCTCCCCAAAAATACTACAAAGTGAGAATTTAATGATGTTTGATTTTACAATGAAATGTTCAAGTTTTTTAGCACAATATATGCATGATTTGTGTTACGATGCAATTATCAAGGGAGAACATAGTTAAAATTTCATGATTTTGTGAATGATAATGTAGTTGCTTTCTCCTATTTCTCTGGTTTTTCATGAGAGCTAGAGGAGGGTGCATGGAGAAAAGTAGTAGAGTAGGGGTGGATGAGAATAAAGTAGCAAAATGTCAAATGCCATGAACCTTATATTAATCAAAGTTCGAGCCATCACCGTGACTACAGGCCTGGAGGGAAAGAGGTGTGCCATCCAAATAATCATGAGTCATTTTAAACCATCACCTTAATTAATCAAAATATGAGGAGGGTGCCATCCAAATAATCATGTATCATTTTAATTGCAAGCCACCACGGTGGCTAGTAATTAATTGCCAGCTCAATGGAATCTTAGGTGCCACCCCAGATGCCACCTTGCCACCGACAACAGTGGCAATTAATTATGACATGGATGGTAATCATGAAGCAGATGCCGCCAACTTGGTAATTAATTGCATTCTACTAAGCATGCAAGTCTAGTGGCTGGTAATTAATTGCACTCTACTGATCATGTAATCCGGGTGGTGGTAACTGCTACAATCTCTATATTTAGAGTATGTATATATAAACTGCCATGTGGCAAGAAGGAGAGGGACAGAGATAAAAATAAAATATAGGAGAACTTATAAGATAGGTGGTACCTTGTGGATATAGTGTGGATCATAAGGAGCCTTGTATTGTGATGCTGATAGCTAATGCAAAATCTTTGTGCTTTTGCTTTGATCTTGTGGTTGTTCACTGTTCTTTTGTCCCATGACTTGCTCATCTCTCTTGCCTCTTCTTCTAGTTTTGACAAAAGGTTACTTCAAGTGTATATTTTCTTAAGTTTGTTGTTGAGTGTTTTGCCAAGGTTTGTTGAGAGGTTTGCTCTTATTGAGGGTATCTCCCTATAGTAAGGCATCGGTATTAACATGGCAATAAGCTTCAATATTAGTGTCACAAAGAATGTTGAAAGATTGACACTACTATTGACATAAAATTTTGGAGTAACACAAAACTTATCAAACGTTGCTTGCAAAAGTGTTGAAATACAACCAAAATGTGATTGGACAACGTATCACCATGTCCAACTATCCCACATGCTTATGCTTTGTGACAAGCATGCTTCAACATAATAGAATCCATGTATGTGGTCATCTTTGAAAGGTGACAGTTTCCTACCTTAAAACTAGCTTTGTTATCTTCGATTCCTTAAATACCTAGCATGAGTCCTTATACCATGGTCATTCACAAGCCTACCAACTTTCATCCTATTTCGACAACCTAAACCCAACTTTGCCAAGCAATACTCACCTTGGTGGATGAACAATTGTAGGTGCCCACCACTAGGGTTTTAATAAAAAAACGTGCATGTGTACACCCTAGTGCTAGTCAAGATTTGGTACCTTGTTGGTCCCATAGTGACCTTGAGGCACACTAAGTCTATCCCAATCCAAGATACAAAGCCATGGATTTGGCCTTACCTTGATGAAAATTAGGGTAAGGTGCATGTAGTAAAAATACCTTTGTGCACCCTTAAACAAGGCCTTGTGCCACTCCATTTCCTAAAATTCCTGGCATAGATCCTTTCCCATCATCATTTATAGTTGTCATTAAGCATCAATTGCAGGAGCAATTGTTTCAATCTAGCAAGGCTCAAAACTTCAAGTTGCAACTCACAAAGAAAGACTTCGACAAAAGCAACAAGCAAAGATAGCTAGTAGTCAGAATCCTATTGGAATAGCAACGTATGATAGAAATATCACCAAGACACTAGAACAAGCACAATACATCAAGGTCAGCAAAGAAGATCATAGCAATGACATCACAGTTTCATTGTGAAAGCAGCCCACAAAGCTTAGTTGATAGCATTGCATTCCGACCACCCGGTAAGCTACTATAATCACACATCTCTCCTTCCCTTTCATGGCACGACTAGACCATGTCGGATAGCTTCAAAGAGGAAATGTTGCCTTGCCATACTGGTATTGCATATTTTACAAGAAACAGAGCTTGGGTAGAGGCTGCTTCCTAAACAGATGATCCAAAGGATATCTTTCATGACCCTAATTATATCCCTAGTGGGACAAGTTCCTCTGATAATTCCCTACATATCCAAGAGGTACAAGAGGCAAAAACTGAGTTAGCAAGTCTAATGCTATCCACTCCAACACAAGAATTACTACAAAGAACACTTGCCACTAATATTGCAGCTAGTGTCTTTGTGACTGCAAAGGAAACAACTGAATTTCAATCCCCTCCCACCCATCCAAAGAAGAAGAAGCTTATCAAAGTTCAAGCTCTAGCAGCAGCTGCTCATCAAAAAATGCATAACCCATTGGTCAAAGCTACAAAGTTTACTGGCAAGAAAGGTCAAGACCCTAACAACCATGTTGGGCAATTTGAGACAAGGTGGACAGTAGTGGATTTAAACAACTACCAAATGATACCAAGAAGGAGAAATTCATAGCAACATTCAATGGTAAAGCAATGAATTGGTTTATGCAGTATGGTGTTGCACATTTTGCCACTTATGATGCTTTAAAGATTTATTTCTTAAGTCATTTTAGGAAAGAAAAAAACGCCAGAGGACATCTTGAAAATACTGAGAACAATGAAACAAAAAGACCTCATGGTTGAGGGCTATTCACAAATATTTAGAAACCTCAACAGAAGGTTAACAGCAAACCAAAGACCCACCCAAGAGCAACTGGGAGACTATTTTTGCAAAGGATTAAACAAGGAACTCAGAACTGTAGTAGTTGGCAGGGACCAACTTGGAGGAGCAAATGATATTTAACAATATGGTGGAAGTTGCCCAGAGGGCAGAGAGAAGACATGGTATAGCATCAGGAAAAAAACAAAAGACATTTAGATTCAAAAACAGACTCAAAGACAGACACAAATAGTGAAGCAGAAGAAGATACTAAAGATGAGGAAGACGACTCATCAGAAAATGATGAGGAACGCTCCAAGAAAAAGAAGAAAGAGAAAAAGCAAAAGCTTCAAGAAAAATCCACAACAAAAAAGATAGCAGACAAAATCTCCAAGTTGGAGAAGGTGAGACCAGCTCTGCAAAGCTTAAAGCCACCCCCACAACCACAAAAGGTTCCATGTGAATTCTACAAAAAGGACAATCATGACAAAGAGAGATGTCGGTACAACCCCAGTTATAGAGGAAGAGTACCACCTTACATTCAACAACAACAGAATCAAGCACCAACAATACCTGCTAATCAAATAGCAATGGCAAAACTAACACAACAAAGGTATAAAAATGCAGCCCCAAGAAGGCCCAATCAACAACCATGGGGGAACTAGCAGAGAGGCAAATGCAAGACCAAGCTTGCACCTACTGTGGTATTGATGGCCATAGGAAAGTTCCACCGCTTTGGTGCAAGCACAGGCAGGAAAGAGGTATACCCATTGTTTAATACAATGGAAGGACCAATCAAAATCACTAGCAACAGCCTCCTTTAGGAGTACATATGGTCTATCCAGAACCCATCAATTAGGAGTACAACCACAACAATCAATGCAATCAAAGAAATATTCATGCTTTGGCAGTTACGAGGTCCAAGAATACAAAGCCATTACAAAGGCTAGGAGATGCTCTAAGGGAAACAGCCAAGGCAATGAACTAGCTAAATCAAACTGAGACCAAGAACAAGAATTGCAATAAATGCTAGAGAAAAACGCCTCACAAGATGTCAGAAAAGAACAATTGACTAACAGAGGCAAAGGGATAATACAGAACAAACAGAGATGACTGTAGTCCGAAGACAGTCTGCTTGCACAACAACAACACAAAAATCAAGCTATAGCTTTATAGGGTAGTAGCAATACATCAGCACAGATTCCAGGGAAGGGCCAACAAAAAGAAAGTGCTTACTCAAGTTAAAATAAGACTCCAGAATAGAAAATGAACTATCAGGTTGAAATAGAGCTGGAGTTCCCAGAATTATAGAATACGACTACATAGACAAGACCACGGACTATGATACATGCCAAAACAACTCTAGGAAGTGACGATACTACGACAAGTGCCCAAGAGATGCAACAAGACACAAGCATGCAAAATGAAGACAACACACTCTTTTCCAAGAGGTAATGGACTCTTAGGTACAAATTACTCTTGATCAACTACTAAACTTAGTTCCAGCTTTCAACAACATTGTAAGAGATTGTATCCAGAAGAGTCACATCCAACAAAAGCTCAACAACCAAGTAATGATGAGGAGGAAACTCCAGATATTTACACATCAACGATTGAAGATGTGGACTACCAAGTACCACTCATTGATGCAGACTATAAAAGGCAGAGGATTCCATAAGTTTTGGTTGATGGAGGCTCAGGTGTCAATATCCAATCAGAGGATATATTCAAAAAATTTTGCTATAATGAATTGGTTCGAGCCCATTCCAGATGAGGATGGTTGACAAAGGAGAATCCAACCTCTTGGAATATTGAGAGGGCAAGAGATTACAATCATGGGACTAACATTCACAGTCACATTTGTAGTGCTCAAAATGGAGGAAAAGGATTTTGCTTAATCAATGCTATTGGGTAGGTTATGGTTAAGAGCTGCCAAGGTCAAGCAAGATTGGGGCTGAGAGAGAATCACTATCAGGAAAGGGAAAGAGAAATGCAAGATCAACCTATCCTCCAAAAGGTGTTTTCCAAGAAAAACACAGCCACTTCAAGCAGAAGGAATCAATATGATTCCAAATTTTGATGAAGATAAGAAATTTTCCTTAGAAGAAACCCCACTGTATTTCCTATTTTTGAGATTGATGTTATTAAGATTATGATCAATATATAGGTCCAAATCAGCAGATACAACATTCTGACATAAATTCGACTGCTGCAGAACAAAACCAAGTCGGAAACTAGTCGGATCAAGTTTTCACAGAAAAATATACAGCAGAGGCTACTGATGCAAGCAAAGATGATGCACCAAGGGATATCACTTCTAAATCAGCAGATGAGGCAATCATGGAAGCATAAATACAATTTGAAGAACATATGCAAAAAAGTGCCAAGGTCAGGCAGGATGACTTGGAGGAGATGAACTTGGGAAATAGTAACAACCCATAACCAGTTATGGTAAGCATAAATCTCTCTCCACCTTTTAAAATGGCACTCAAAGAATTATTGATGTAGTACAAATATATTTTTTCATGGCATTTCATTGATATGAAGGGGGTAGATCCTAAATTCTGCCAATATAGAATCAATTTAAAAACTTATGCAATACCAATCATACAAAGCAGATATAGAATGAATCCAAATTATGCCAAGCTGGTCAAAGAGGAGATTGACAAATTATTAAGAGTTGGTTTCATATATCCCTTGACACATGTCACATGGTTCTCCTATTGTCATTGTTCCAAAGAGAAATGGGAAACTGAGAATTTGTGTAGACTATAGAAAATTAAATGCACCCACTATCACTGATCCATTCCCACTACCATTTTGTGATTCATTGCTTGATACTATAGCTGGACATGAAATTCACAGTTTTTTGGATGGCTTCAGTGGGTACAACAAAATCAGAATGGCTCCAGAAGACAAGGATAAAAATACTTTTGTCACAAAATAAGGTGTGTTTGCATCCAATATGATGACTTTTGGACTAAAGAATGCCCCACCTACTTTTCAAAAATATATACAAAAGGTATTTTCAGAGTACCTGACATCCTTCATGAAGGCATTTTTGGATGATTTCTCAGTTTTTGGATAGATGGTGGAACACTTGAATCACTTAGCATTATGCTTTGCTAGATGCAAATTTTTTGGTCTCAGTTTAAATTTAACAAAGTGTGCTTTTGCTATTAGTAGGGGAATACTACTAGGACATATTATCTCCCAACAAGGTATGGAGATTGATCCTAACAAGGTTTCAGAAATTCAGAATGCAAAATACCCAAAAAACATCAAACAACTTCAAAGATTTATAGGCCACATCAAAAGGCATTGCAGATTTCTAAGATACCTTGTAGATATTTGTTATCTTCTCACAAAGCTGACTAGAGATACAGAACCATTCATCTGGGGAAATCCTCAAGAATATGCATTCAACATTTTGAAAAAGATGCTTATGGTGGCACCTATCCTTCAACCCCCTGATTGGTCTCTTCCTTTTGAAGTATTTGTGGATGCTTTAGATTCAGCAGTTGGTGCAGTCCTAATGCAATAGAAAACACCAAAATGGTTCGAACCTATCTACTATGCAAGCAGGATATTAACCAAACATGAGAGAAACTATGCAGTCACAGAAAGAGAGGTACTTGGTATGATTTATGCATTGCATAATTTTAGGCATTATTTACTGGCTAATAAGGTAAATTTTCATGTTGACCACTAGGGCTTTGATTTATTTGGTCAATAAAAAGCAACAAATAGGAAGGCTTGCAAAATGGATGCTTTTGTTACAGGAGTTTGATTACACTGTGGTACATAGAACAAAAAAATAGCATGCCATAGCTGATTATTTGACCAGACAAAATCAACATAAATACACCGAGAGTTCCACGCCCTAGCGAGAATGCTTTCAAAGAGAAATCTAGGGGAGCTTAGTGACAGCTTTGCACAACATCATAGCAAGCAATCACATAAAAAGTGGCTACAATTACATTCCGTGCGAATTCTGCCAATACAACAATGACGTTGATGCACTTCCCATCCAGTTTAGGTATGCTCAAATTACTCTACAATAAATAAAAGTGATTATGCAGGTGAGAGGAGGCAACAACAAGATGATGCTGTGACAAGCTCCGCTCCAACAATGGTCCGACGTGTTTTCGATAGA
Source organism: Dipteris shenzhenensis (assembly GCF_047967505.1). NCBI lineage: Eukaryota > Viridiplantae > Streptophyta > Polypodiopsida > Gleicheniales > Dipteridaceae > Dipteris > Dipteris shenzhenensis. The sequence continues at coordinate 27,677,812 of NC_141615.1, forward strand.
AGTCTGAATAGCCCGACAAAACCGACTGAGAACTTCGCCAAGGTTCCAACGGGGACCAAACCAAACAAATCTGACTATGGTGTACCTCACACGTGTTGCACGTGTCTTTTTTTTGAATTTATGGATTCTGATTGAGGTCTGATGCCTTGTTCGCGTATTCAATCCCGTGTTCGATCCACTCACTTCAGTTTGACTTTTGTCCGACTCTAGTGTTCACTCACAGCTCCATCCTCCAAATGAATCATGTTCGACTATGCTCCACCTATGCAGAAGCAAATCCAATGGCCTTTCGCGCATCCGACCTCATTCTGCCCAAAGTTCGCTGACTCACAAAAAATTGGGTGAAGGACACAGAGGATACTGGATTTGCTATACTAACTCATCAGCACCCGTATGTACACATATTCCATGGTGCTAAATTCAACAAGGCAACTCGCACAAGCGATGCCCTCACCACAAGAAACACCATCATCACCAACTCACGCCATACCTACTCCATGATGAAGATGCATATAAGCAAGGATGGATGGGAGGTGGATAATAGACCCCCCCAATCGTCACTTCACACTACCAGTCTCAAACATGCAAGGCAACTAGAGAATCTCCACACAAGCCCAATGAATGACAGCTTCTCCACATAAACTTTCCTTCAAATGGCTCCAAAGTGTAGTTTGAGGCTGACAAATCCATTGCCTTTTGAACCACAAAATCCATCGCTAGACCTTCATAGAGCCTCTCTTTTAGACGACGACATGGTTCACAGCAAGAAGTCCTTGAATCTGGCAAGAAAGAGCCCTTGAAAGAGCCCAGATGAGGAGAAGGTGATCCTTATCACAGAAAGTGAAGAGACAGAGTCGGATGACAAAACCCCCTAGCCACCGCTTAAGAAATAGATATTGATGGCCAGTTTCACCAACTTCAAGGTCTCTTTGGACCTCAAAAAAACCCAAAAATGGTTGAAGAAGATTGGCTTGCTTCAGTACGCAAGTCTTCCACAGGCATCCTAGAAGGCTCCACAAGATCCTCTCATATAGTATGAAGCTTTCCAAAAATTTAAAGGTATGTTAAGCAACAATCTCATGGTGACACCCCAGATTATCTCATAGTTTTTTCAATTGCCTTTCATTAAGGAGGAAGTTGCATACAAAAAGGATGTAGATAGTGAGATGCACAAGGAATTCAGACAGTGTGAAACGCAGAAAATTTATTTCTTTGTTAGTAATGGGCAAGATACAAGCCACCGCCAATAGCTGGTGTGATATCTCGAAAGGATGCAGCTTTTGGTAAAGCCAAACACAATGAGCCGGGACTCCTACACAGTACTCCTTGCAGTCGAGAAGGGCACACACATAAGTTGGGCTCACCTATTGCACTCATGTTTGATTGAGCGAGATTGCAAAGAAGGATTTGACTACCTCTAATGCACATACCAAGATTGCACCCTTCATTTCAATGTTGTTCGAATTTGTAGCACATAGCAAAGAAGAGACCAAACGTGATTATACAATACTGAGAGGATAGAAGAAAACAAATGCATGATAGAATAGTGCTACAAGACAGCAAAGAATTCGATAAATTGAAGGATGCAATAGTGCAAGACTTGGCACAATATTCTTAAGATGAAGCATTGCAAGCGGTATATGGTAAGTCCTTAGCAGACACACTTTAGGACACAGCACTAGCCGAGGAGGAGATGCCTCCTCAGCAAGCAGAACAAAAATCAGCCAAAAAATCAAGCTCAACCAATGAGCTAAAGCGATAATGCCAAAGGAAACATGGATGAAGCAGCCCAAGGATGACGTGGCCTAGTTATTCCTCAACTCACCCCCCAAGACCCCATTTGAAAATTTGTCTCTAATCCACAAGATAGACTTGTAGGAAACTCCTATCATGGAAACACGAGCATTGGCGGCACTAGCAAAAGTGTCAAGCATGCAGGCTGACCACGCCCTACTCATACTCGAACAGTACTTTGAACACCAAAATAACAAACAAGCAAAGTTCCAGCAACAATAGCTGCAGAAAGACAAAGGCAGTACATGAATTCATGCTCAAATAGTTTGAAATGTAGTAACAGCTTTCCACTACACAAGCCAACCTTGCAGCACTTGAGAAAGAATATGCAAAGTATAAGGAGCAACAGAATAAACATATTGCAAAGCTCACAGCCCAGGTTAAGGTACAACAAGACTGCATGCCTACTGTAATAGGCTGGCTCCAAGAAATGAAGGATGAATTCTTTGTCCAGCTCGACGCGAATCATAGTGACCTTCAAATCGAGAATACTTTGTTAAAGCAACAGATTCATGCACTACAAAATGTAGAACAGCAACTCAAGGAAATGGCTGATGAAGTAGTTAGCATATTCCTTAGTAAGTAAAAATTTACTAAGTTGAAGAATCAACTAGTCAAGACATCCCAGGAGATGTGGAATCACTTGAAAGGAAGACTCTTTACTATTGCCAAGCGACCATACGATGCTTTCGCATCAACTACATACACCTATGATGCCATGGCCTATGAGCTAGAGACTCTGAGGGCAAGAACAAAGGATGCCCAGAGGAAGCAAATGCCATTGGATGACACTCTCACACTCTTTGAAACAAGAAAAGTAGAGACTCCTGCAAATTTCAATATGCCTGCAAAATTCATGACACAGGATGCTCAACATACAAAAACACTGCCTGAAGAAGATGCCAGCATTGAAGTCAAGACTATACCCTCAGCCATTCCATATGTGCAAGCCCCATTAGAACAAATGAGGAGCCAGAATCAGCCGCAGCAATAGAAGAGACTCAAGGAAAGAAAGAGGAAACTAATACTGCAGATCTAGTTGTCACCTAGGGAACAATGATTGACCTTAATGCTTCACATATCTTCAAGGTTCACTTGAAGGAGTATTTCTAGTAGAAAGGGGTTTGTGTCCCCGAATTTTTGTAAAAAAGACTCTCCACTAGAAGTGCCAGGTGTTGAAGGCATAGCCTCCACCCACATGGATACTTACCATGGGATAGGATAAATACGCCTCTGGTAAGAGGGAGTTACAAGAACAAAGTAGTGGGATCATTTTTGTAACTGTAGGGACAGTTGTAATTGTCCCTAACAGCACTCCTTAGTGGCCTGATCCACCACATAATGTTTTGGACTATGAATGTTACATTTTGAAACTTACTATTGCCTTACAATAGCTGGACTGATCTCAGATGGCTATAAACATTGTATCAGCTCCTGTTGAGGAGAGAGTTGTTGAGTTGATGTATTCTTTGCTAAAACATAATATACAAGAAACATACTACCTTTGCAAGGTTTTCTCTGTTCTTTTCATACGTCTCGTGATAGCTTCGTAGTCCAATTACTTTTTGATTATACTCCGACTGCTGGCACCTTGTTGTCAGGAGTGGAGATGTGTTTGTGTTTTTCACTTGTTTGAAGACACTTTGAACAACACTTTTCTTTATACTTACCTAGTGTTGAGGTGTATGCAAGCTTTGATTTTGGATGCTTTGGCAATTGATCATTAAGCACATGGAATTGGAGTATCTCTTGCTCTTGAGCATCTAGTTGTGCTTTGGTGTTCACAAGTGTCTCCCTTGCTACCAGGGCTAGAATTTGTTGTTTACCTTCTTTGAGGCTGTTCTACAACTCATTATTTGTGTCTATTGTGGCATGGAGTTGATCCTCTTTAAGTATTAATCTATCATTTAAGTGCATCATTTCTTATTGAGATCATCACAAGTGACTGGCATTGGGAGAGGGATAACTCAACCTCTTCCTTTCTGTTCAAGGCATCAAATAGCTATAGGTGTTTTTCTTGGAGAGAAACCATGGTGGCTTGTAGGGCATCCTTTCTAATTTTTGCTAGAGAATTTTTTACAAGGGGCTATTGCTCCATTTGTTTTTCCATGCTTTCTTTAAGCTTATGAATTTCACTCTCAGCACTTTGCAACTTTGTTTGGAGTGATGGGAGCATCTACCTTTCCATTTCTCTTTCCTGATCATCTGATGCCATGGTAGCAAAATAATTGTGACCATTGTTGTAACTGTTGACTGTGATGCTGTATGACCTAGAATATGCTATGGCTTTTCTTGTATTAGACATACAGGTGACTCCCATGTGCCCATGTGGAATTTTGATCTATTTCTTGAACAACAGTCTGTTGTATGGTGCCACTAGAGACATTTGGGGGTTGTGACTGTAGAGTAATGGAGTCATCAACGTTGGTGATTTGTGATTCTTGCAGAAGCATGCTATTTGGCTCACTTGCAAAGTCATTATGTGGCATAGTCTCCTCTTGGATTTCCATGCTCGAGTCCTTCTGTTGTGGTAGCAATACTGAACTGAGTTGCAGGTTTCTTTGGTAGAGTTCCACATTGTCATTCTTGGAATTTGTTCGGATTGCCGCCCATCCATTTTATCCGCATTAAGAGTAGGTGGAGGCTCTAATTTCCATTCTGGCGATAATATCAATGTTTCAAAGTCCTCTATATCTTGTGTTGAGAGAGGTGTAGAGTCTTCCTCTTGCTCTATTGCAAACCCAATTATAATGGCCAATAGATGGGCAATGTAGCTTTTGCCATTATGTGTAGTGGACACATAATTGGTTAGCAGCAAGGATATGTGTTGAGCCTAGTCTTCTAGTTTTGCTCTACAAAGGAGCGTAAGAGTTTTTACTAACATATAATTTTTTCTCACTCCCGTATGATTGAAAATGTCAGCCAAAAACTTAGTTGCCTCTTTGCATATGGGATCCAAAATCATATCATGGTGTATTCCTCTGCTTTGTGACTTTGTGTTAGGTGGGATAAATCCCGAATCTCATAGAATCGTGCATCCAAATGTTTCTTTGGATATTATTCTTGTGCCTCTAGAAATGAGAAATCTTCTTGCATAGTGGATCTACTAAAATAGATCTGTAAGGGCTTTTCTTTATATGTTACTATGCCATACTTATCTTTCTCCAACTCTCTGCTTTTATATGATGTTATGAATTGACAAATGTATTCTATCATAGTAAGTGGTAAGAAGAAGGATGTTAGCTTCTCAAAAAGACTTCCTAGACCCTTTGACTGCAAGAAGTTGTATGCATCAGGTGACATGGTGAACGTTGAGACTCGTGGCCATACAAGTTGTATTGTTTCATCTGTTGCTAGCTCTTTGTTGGTTTGGTCATCAAGGTGTTCTCCACCTACATCTTGCATAGTCAATTGATCTACCTCCATTTCTCCTGACTCTAGGGTCCTTAGGTTATGTGGCATAACTTCTTGGCATGTTGCATTTATTTGCTCATCAATATTACTATTGCTAGCCACCGTGGTTGTTTTGGTGCTGACCTCTGGGTTGGTGATTCTGGATCTTGTCCTTCTTCAGGTTGGTGATTTGAGGAGGGCTATTGAGGTGAGGTATGGTGTCTCTTTGTCGATGGCATTGTAGGCCTTTTTCCCGTTTGATTGGACTATCTTCACCCTGGCATTTCACACATGAATCAGGTCCTAGTTTGATAGTGCCAATATAGTGCCATGTGCTAAGAGTGCCTGTTTCTTTTGTGAGTGGCTAATGCATTTTACTCTTTTTGTGATGAGGGTGCTGTGTGTGTGGATCAAAGCAAGTATCTCTTGGGGCTTTTATTCATGCAATTTATTTGTGGTGCTCAAAATGTGTTGGTGTGCTATGCATGACTAGTGAGGCGGGCATTCCTCCTATATGCTTAATTTGCCAAGGGAATCATAGGGAACCTAGGACTCAGTCATCACCTCTAAGCCCTAGGTTGAAATAGATTGAAAATACCTATTTGTGCGAAGTTGTACATATTCTAGTGAGTGATAATCTCTGATGGTTGCTGCATTGCCATTCTTGAGATTCACACATATTCTAAGCTTCTTGTTTTTCGTAGCAACAATCACAATTGGTGACACCCACTCGGTATGCTTGATCTCATAAATGAAACCAGCATCTAGTAATTTTTCAAGTTATTCATAGACATGGGTGCCATACTTGGGATTTGCCTTGTAGGGTCCGCATACCTTTGGTTTGGATCCTTCCCTTATTTTTATGGTATGTATTGTAACTTTAGGGGAAATCCATTTCATTTCTTTGTAGGACCAAGCCTTGCAATCTCTATATTCCACCAGCAATGCTTTTAATTATTTTTCTTCTTCTAGAGTGACCTGTTTGCTGATGTATACATGCTTTTCTTCTTCTCCATCTAAGGCAAGATTCAGATTCCTTGTCTTGGATGGTCCTTCATAAATTGGGGTATCCTCAATATTCTCTGTTTTTGTGAGCTCTAATTCCCTGTTTGGCCTAGGCATTGCTATTGTTGCTTCTCCCTTGGTGTAGTTTTTGAAGTAATCAAGAACTTCCCTTAGGCCTTCATGGCACTTCGAGGTGCTTTCTTGGCTGCTAGCTCCACTAGATGTGGTCGAAGATGTTTCATCCAATTCAGCTGTGTCCCCTTGCTCTTCTTTTTTGGCTTGCTTTGGAGGAGTATTGCTTTACAATACGGATGTGCATGTATTGCTGAATTGTCACTGTGAGGTCTTTCTCTACTAGTGTATTAGATTTTCAGGTGACGTGCGAGTTTCTTAAAGATTTTCTTCCTAGCGTTTGAATGTTGCTCAAGTACTACTACTTTCTGACACTAGCTACCATATACAGTTTACTATGTCATTTGTAATTGTTAGCATATTCACCAGCTTTGTGCGTGCAAGTGTGATCCTATGACGCTGTTGGAAGACAATGTTTTTGGAGTTGCGGCTTGTATGTTTCTCTATTGTTGTATCACATCATAATCGACAGTGTCACTTGTTTTGCTGTGAGCAAAAACTGGCAATTTTGAGTAGGAACATTGATAGGATCACCAATAGTGTTCAGAGGGTCTTCAAACAAGTGGAAAACACAAACATGTCTCCACTCCTGACAACAAGGTGCCAGTAGTCAGAGTATAATCGAAAAGTAATCGGACTACAAAGCTATCACGAGATGTATAAAAGAAACAAAGAAAACCTTGCAAAGGTAGTATGTTTCTTGTATATTATGTTTTAATAGAGAATACATCAACTCAATAACTCTCGCCTCAACAAGACCTGATACAAGGTTTATATAGCCATCCAAGATCAGTTCGACTATTGTAAGGCAACAGTAAGTTTCAAAATGTAATAGTCATAGTCCAAAATATTATGTGGTGGATCAGGCCATTAAGGAGTGCTATTAGGGACAGTTACAACTATCCCTACAGTTACAAAATGATCCCACTACTTTGTTCTAGTAACTCCCTCTTACCAGAGGTGTATTTATCCTATCCCATGGTAAGTGTCCACGTGGGTGGAGGCTATGCCTTCAACAAGTGCATAGAGTGGCAAAATCAAAAGGAAATAATTTCCAAATTGGAACTTCAACCACTAGGTCAAGCCGATGACGATGTTATGTTTCATCATTTGTCCAACTGACAAAATGTTCTTGTTGAATTTTGGAACATAAAGTACATCTTTGCCAATCCTTTTGTATCAGTAAAATTGCTCATAGGGACTATGCATTTCCATTGAATTGGATTCAATGTGTTACCTATAGTGTCAATGACATTCTTGGGTCCTTATAATGGTTTCATCTTTATAAACCATTCTTGATGTTTTATCATGTGAGATGATGCACCACTATCAATGTAGCATGGATCCCGATCTGCATGGTTAACTAGATAACTGCATTCTTCATTGGAATTAAGACCAATGGGAAGATACACTGTGTGTCTCTTCTACATACCCTCACTCACAAGATACATTGTGTTGGGTTCATTGGCATAAGGATTGTGACTTTTATGTCCACCACCACAATGATTTCCTCTTTCACAAAAATAACCTCTATTACTACTACATTGACCTCCTTTGTCATATTGCTTCTTGTGGCAATATCTCTCATAATGTCCATATTGTGAAGTTGCACGAAATGTTTAACGTATTGGTGGATGCATTTCCTCTTTCTTGAAATTTCCCTCTAATGGAATGATTGTCTCTTGGATATTGATGCTATTGATGCTAAATTTCAATGTTAATGTCCACTTCTCTAAGATGCTTTGTTTCTGCCTCTGCCTCTACATGCAGTATCTAGTCTTGATTGGACCAGGTGAGCAAGCACAAAGACTCTTCGAGGTCTATGCCAACATATGGATGAAGACGAGAAGAATGTGTTGTCTCTTAGTGTATGCAAATCTTATACAGTTAAAGGTTGATGCAATACTACTATATGAATGCTTGATGGGAAGCCCCCCTCTTCGGGTAGTAGCCAGAGCCTCCTACCCTTAATGCAATAATCACCAGCAACTTCCATTGGATATAACTCCCAAAAAAATCATACATTAAAGCTGACAATGCCTACCAGAAGCGACACAGATCTGCCAAAGGAATATGTGGTCTACCTTCAATCTAATCTCCCCTATCTTGCCACTCTCTATTTTGATCTTCTCACATTCATCCCTAACTCCATTACTATTCTCCATACCTTTCTAGAAATCCATGCTAACCCATATTCCTTGCCATGCCTCTTTGCCCATGCCTCTCAACACTACTGACTAATCCAAGAATCTAACTCCTATCATCCAGTTACACCTAACTTTTTTCCAACACTTGACAATCCATCCCTAGAGGACTATCAAGTTGCTAAATACATTTGCCCTGCTCACCTCAAGTTTTTCCCCCACAACCTCTACCTCTTCCCCAAGACCACATGTTCCTCAGATCTCCCTTGAGTTTTCAATGGAAGACACCATTAATGATTCCATCAATGAGCTTCAAGAATTGGATAATCCAAATCACACACCCACATGGGAGGTGCAATAGGAAACATATAGGATTCCCATGCCTGGTAATCCCATTGGTGATTTTTGGAGGCAATACCTAGAGATGCAATCAAGAGGAGGATGGGACCTTCTAGAATTTCAATGAGTATCTACCAAGCATAAATCACTCTAGAAATCAGCAACAAATTGGAGCCACAGCCTGCTTGGCATAGACCAAAGCTTCTCAACAAAAAGTATCTCCTTCAGTACTTACAAGCTCCATCTTCCTTTCGCATGCATCCCACATTTGATGAGGTACTCCGCCACTACTGATGGGATGCCAATCATCATGATCTAGATAGTGTAGATGCTCCTTGCAATTGGCCGTTAATCAAAACTCCAAGATCAAATGGACAAGCCAAGAAACACTCATCAAAGCCTTGGACAAACATGCATGAATTATGCAAGGCATGTATGACAAAATTCTCAAGGAAAGTGCAAAATATAGTGAAGCCTTAACAGTAATCCAGGAGGTATCCCTCACCATTGATGACCATTTGCCCAACCTCAGCTTCAATTCAAATCAACAGATAGATGCTCCAACAACAAGTTGCCTCTTTCAAAGAGCCATATCTCTTCAAGGGTGTTATGTGTGTTTGTTCGAAGAAATGGTTAACACTGATGGGATATCTCAAGGTGTATGCCTCAGGCACACCTTGCTTTCTATGTGTGAGTGCTAGAGGCACAGTTAGGTACCCACAAGCACAGTTAGGTGGTGGAGAGCAACATAGGATGATTGAGAGAATCTAGGAGCAGATTGAGGAGATGATTGCGGAGCTCTGAAGTCATCAGTGATGTCAGTGAGCATGTATGAGGTGCCTACTTAAGGACCTCACTCTTCTTCATTCCATAATGTAAGTATTCTGAGTTTGTGTCCAATCTTTGCTTTCCTTTCAGCTTACCAACATGGTATTAGAGCCCTTTGATCCCCCTTGAGCCCATTTCTGCCACATCATCATCTTCTTCTTCATCTTCTTCTTCACCATCTCTTCCTCTTCTTCCCAAAGTTTGCTTAAGCTTGTTCTCCTCCGGTTCTCAACCATTTCCCACGTCCTTCCTGCTAGAGATCCACCTCAAAGGGGCGAACCCTTGGCTGAAAGGAATCAGAGAAAGCTGTGCTCGTTTCGTCGCCATTACATGAATTCCGTCGACTTTTTCTTCTGTGTTTTCTCTCAGCATACTTCATCTTCCTCTAATTCCTTTTAGGGGTAGATTCTCCGTGCCTTGGGCTATCCTGTGCTGTAATTTGAGCAGCAATGGCTACATATTCAAGGAGAAATCAGTGAAAAACCAGTCGACTTTGAAGGGGCAAGCTATGGAGTTCTGACGCGTTTTTGCGCCTTCTCTTCCCAGAGGACCTTCTGTGGTATATCAGCTCTCTTTTGCCTCAGAAACCCCCTTTTCCTTTGCTCTGAAGAATAAGCTACAAGCCCTCCAAGTTCAGTCTTTTGGTTTTGACAGTTTTGACAAGTTTTTGAAGATAATGCTATATAAGATGCTATTCTAGCATTTCTGGTTTTTTGGAACTTTCAATAACATCAGTACAAGTGTAGCTTCAGTTGTGCTTTGAATTGATATACCTGGTTTTGATTGGAAAGTTCTCATTGTAAGCCACCTCTATGAAACATGTAAGAAAAAGCATCATTGATTGAATATTGGTAACTAGTCTTTGCTACACAAGTGCTTATATTTTGGAAGCCTTTCAGTTATTTTTTGCCTTGTAAGAGAGAAAGAAACTGCCCAATATCTAGGTTAGACCCTCTCATGGCTACCCTATTGAATCTAGAGAAGTTCAATGGAAAGGGCTTCCAGACATGGCAGATGAAGGTGAAATTTGCATTGATGAGGGAGAACCTCTGGGGACTTTTCAAACCGACTCCAACCACTTCTTCTACAGCCTCCAATGCTGGAGAATCCTCAACTCTGACACGCCCGGCAAGGGATCCCGCTAGAGAGGAGAAAGCATATGGTATCATTGCTCTTGCTTTAGGAGATGATTATATTCACCACATCTCTGACTTAGAGTCTCCTTCAGAACCTTGGCAGAAGCTTGACATGATTTTTGGTGCTAGCTCTCACATCTCTAAATTATCACTTAAAATCTCTTTCTTTGAATTGAAGATAATTAGTGGTACTACTTTGGCAGCTCATGTCATCTATATGCAGAGTCTTATGACTCAACTAGCTTCTATCAACTCCTAAAGATTATGATCACATAGTTACCACTTTGCAAAATCTTCCTAATCCTAATCTTGAAGGTATTATCTCTACTCTCCAAGAAGAAGAAAGGCATATGGAGCTCAGGAAAGGCAATGACACTGTTTATGCTGTAAAAATCTAGAAGGGCAAGTTTACCCCTTGCAATCACTGTGGAAAGACAAATCACCTTTCAAAGGACTGCTTCAAAATTAATCCATGCGAACACTGTGGCAAGAACAACCATCATGAGAGGTTTTGCAGAGACAGAGCAAAGACAGAAAATGCAAATCTACTTTCAGTTGATGAGCCTCCACAAGATGAGGCATCCTTTGAAGATTATGCATTTTAAATCATCTCTATGTATGCTCCAGATCTCTCTTTTTATGTCAAGGTACTCAGCCTGGATAGTCCTCCAAAATGAATGAAATAAACTATTGTGTTTTTTTGTGTTTATAAACACTTCTGGTCACCTTATGATGTAGGCCATGTGTATGTTTTGCTCCACGGTACCTCCTGCAGACATTGTGTGCATGTACATGCAGGGGAGATAACCATTGGAAGGTCTTTTTGTATCCCTTTTGTTTACCTTACACCCATGGGAACCCTTGCTAGCATGATAACCTATCCATATTATCCTTGACCACCATGAGATGGCATGAGAAACTATGATACGATATATTATTAGATATGCCTACACTATCAAAACCCACAAAGAACGAGCACTTCACCATCCCTGTCAAGATGTATCCTTGACATAGCCTGAGGCATTCCCTTGAGGGGGGGTTTGATGGGATATCTCAAGGTGTATGCCTCAGGCACACCTTGGTTTCTATGTGTGAGTGCTAGAGGCACAGTTAGGTGCCCACAAGCACAATTAGGTGGTGGAGAGCCACATAGGATGATTGAGAGAATCTAGGCGCATATTGAGGAGATGATTGTGGAGCTGTGAAGTCATTAGTGATGTCAGTGAGCATGTATGAGGTGCCTACTTAAGGACCTCACTCTTCTTCATTCCATAATGCAAGTATTCTGAGTTTGTGTCCACTCTTTGCTTTCCTTTCAGCTTACCAACAAACACTAGCTTCTTAAAAATTGAGCAAGCAATCTACGGTGTTCATGGATTACAAGGAAAAGATTGACAAACTGCTCACTCCATCTATCATGGATGCTACCTTTACCATACTCATTAGGTAAAGACAACCACCGCACAACATCATTTGCAGACTCAACCATAACCCAAGGATAGGTAATCAAATCGATCCAAGGGAGTTGTTAACCCTATGGCAAAAAGGGCCAAAAGTGTAGTATAGGACAACAACAATGAGAGCATTGTGAGTGTAAAGTAACAACAAAGCTCCACTTGTAATACCTTGAGCCTAAAATATGGTATTATGTTCATCTTAAAGGATGAGGATAGCCAAAATCCCCCCTAGAAAAGATCCAATCATACTTACAAAATCAAGATCTAGAGAGAAAAATATTAAATCTAGAAAGAGAAAGACTAAAACCCTACACTTTTTGAGGTCCCCCCACTTTATATAGAGACCCAAAAGGTCCCCCCACATTGTGTAGAGAGTCAAAGCTCCCCCCACTTTGTGTAGAGACCCCAAAGATCCCCGAAGGGACTATTATCCAAAAGGTCTCCTACAAAAGAGGTCCCACCACGGACGTACCTATGGATTGTGTAGAGACCAACATGTATAAATATCTCTTAATGGAATATATCTCCCACTTTTTGGGGTTCAATGTTCAAGCTCACTATTGTGTTCATGTTATTGATCTCCATTGCATCCATGCTCTCTTACACTATCGTGTTCTAGCCCTGGGGCACTAGCTCAATATGTAATATGTTAGTACCCTTCTCCAAAATCCAGGGTGTGTGGGAACAAGGTCCATATATGATATGCATGGATTTCTTTAATATTTTTAAATATGTAAGGGGAAAATATGAAAATTTCATGTCTCCCCACCCACAAAATATAAAGTATATACTTTGAAAAATATGCAAGTTTTTAAGATTTGTACATATTTTTCATAATATGTGAGGCCCAAGGGAGGGGGTCTTTTGGATGAGGGGGGGTAAAACAAAAAATACACTAAAATATGAAAACTCATCTTCTTTCAAATCAATGTGACTTTTTCAGAGACATATTTGAATTTCTTTTAGTATTGAACACAACCATGTTAATTTGAATAATTTCTACTCATGGCATATTGTTAAATTCATCTCATACTCAAGATTTTGATGGGTTTTCTTATTAAAGGAAGTTGGTGCCCTAGAATTCTAGCATGCTCTTACCCTTGCACTCCCCTTGTACTCCCTCCTCCTCCTCCTCCTTTCTCCCTACTCCTCCTCCTCCTTCCTCCCTACTCCTCCCTACTCCTCCCTCCTCCTCCCTCCTCCCTCTTCCTCCTCCTTCCTCCCTCTTCCTCCTCCCTCCTCCTCCTTCCTCCCTCCTCCTCCCTCTTTCTCCTTCCTCCTCCCTTCTTCCTCCCTTCTCCTCCCTCCTCCTCCTCCTCCCTCCTCCCTCCTCCCTTGTCTCTCCTCCTCAACCCTTACACCTCAAATCCAGAAGGAGACTAGCTCTCTACTACTCAACCTTGGACAACTCCTCAACCCTGCAACCCTCTCTAAACCCTGGAACTCCTAGATAGCTCTTTCAACCCTGTCCCCTTTTTGAACCCTGAAAGCCCCTTCTAAACTCTTGAGCTCCCATGGAGGCGAGAGCCTCCATCAATCGTTATGATGAAGCCCTCTTTCTCACCCATGCGTGCATGAGATCTGATTTCCATGATTTAGCCTACACCTCTCACTAGAATATGACCTGAGGACTACACTTGTGAATGCCTATGCTACAATGAGGGATGACATGATTGTAGGTGACGAACACCCTCGGAACCTGCACTTGGGAGAGATAGTGACAACAATACCTATAAACAACCCCATGCAAATTCTTCCTCCCTATCTATCATAATCTCCCATATTTGACGAGCACATTTGAGAGTGTCTTATAAGCCAATTGATGGTGCATTTAGATCCATTCCTCCACAATTGTAAAGATGAATGGTTTCATATGAGTTGCAAGGAGATAATCATTTTCTTTTTCTTTCCCTTCCCTTGTTCAATCTCTCCTACATCCCATGGATATTGATGTCATTCCAAAGGTGAGGCATGTCTGGCATGAATTGTACAAGAAACCCTATAATGTAAACCATTGACTCTTGCTCCAGCTATCCTTCTGCCATGCTACCCTCTTGTCTATCTTTTTTCCTTACATACCCTTTTTAAAAAAATTCTTAAACCGTTCCAAGAAAAACATCCACCGTCTATGCAAAGTTTTTGCATATTCGACTTCATCTGCCAAGTGCAAGAGGAGATGCAATTGAATGTCCACAATACTTCTTTGAAATGCCTTTTCAAATAAAACCTTATGGCTTTGATGGCTAGAATTCTCATTTCTAGAATGGATGATTTCTTTATATCTTTTGATGATAGGCACCAAGTCCTCACATATCCATCAAATAAGCATTGCAGATAACTTTTACAATGAGAAGAAAAATTATATATGCACAATAGCCCTCCTATATACCTTACAAATAGATTGAGCTTGTTGACAAAATCTAACACGTCTTTAGTAGTACATCCTTGCAAAGCAAGTGGAAGTATATATATATAGTAACAATAATGTGTCAATAAATCTAAAATAGAAGTTTCAAAATGTTTTAAAATCAAGTGAAAATAATGTTACTTGTATCATTTTGTGCCAATTATGCGGCTTGATACCACTTTGATTTCCATTTAATGCAATGGAACCCTTCAAGTTATGCATGTATCAGGTTGAGATTTTTGTACCCACAATAATGCTCTTCAAAAAGCTCTCTTTTATTTGTATCAACACCCATGGTGACTTTGGTAAAATCACCTTGCCATTCCGGCTGTGTTTTGACCAAAAGGCCCTTTATTTCAGTTCATTCTCAAGTTCTCTCATGCTTTTAGGCTATCCCTGTCCCCAAGCATATGCTTCCATATATTTTTTGTCATAATTTTGAATATATGCATTGGATCCAATAGATATGTGACTTTTTATGCCTCCTATATGGAAGAAGGTAAAATATGCAAAGCCATTGCATGCTAGGTGGGGACATTTGGACTTAAGGATCATGCCAAAGTCAATCCCAATCTCCAAATTTGATGATTGAGGAATAAGATCTAGTTCTTGAACACCAAAAGATGGATCCAATAGATATGGATGGTTCACAAAAAGAAACATAGACTATATCCACAACTTGAACATGTATGGTAGCCAAAAACTTGGAGACCTATTAAAGTAATAACATATGGATGGTTCACAAAAAGAAACATAGACTATATTCACAACTTGGACATGTATGGTATCCAAAAACTTGGAGACATGTTAAAGTAATAAGACTTGAGAAAATAGTCTTGAGAAGTGAAAGAAGCACACAATCAAATCACAAATTGATTTGAGATTGATGATTTGCAAGGAAGAGAATTTTTGTATTTGAGAAATTGTGAAAGTCGGGATAATCATGTATTGACATCAAAATTCCTTTGACTTGAAAATGACATTGGCCCAAAAGGCATTGAAATGTCATAAGACTCCATTCCATTCCGTAGTATTTGCAACTCATCTACCAAAGGGGCTATGTACACATCCATGTTCTTAACCTTATGCTTGCCATACACAATGAGTGCCACATAAATGCTTCTATTCTATTACTCTTCTGGCTCTCTTAGAGCATTTCAATATCCTTGGGTCAACATTGACTCATGAGCACAATCATGTGATTCATGTGCTCTTAAACTTCTTGAAAGAAGTTCATCTCTCTCATGAAAGACTTTAATTGACTTAAAGATGTCATGTAAAAGAAAGCATTGCATTCATGTGCTCTTCAACTTTGTAAAGAAAGACTTTAATGAATTGACTCAAAGAATTCACATAAATAAAGAATTGCTATCATGATCTAAAACATAGCCCAAATGGCATTTGTACCTCATCCATCAACTCAATCTCATGTAAAGGCTAGACACTACTATATTTCTTTATGGGTTTAATTGCATGGTCTCCTTATAACACCTTTTCATTGCACACAATCGCACAAGACCTATCAATAAAGATTCCTTTACTAGTCTCTTCTTCAAATGCCAATGAGCTTGAAGATGTCTAAAAAAGACATTGAGGGAGAATTGGGGTCTCAAAAGGGCCTCATAAGGAATGGATTAAGAAATGGATTAAGCTAAGACCAAGTGAACCCACTATGGTAACCCATGGGCTAAGTGTCCCCGAGCATTTACTTAACTGACACGGGTATCTTTATTTTGAAATTGATCAACCTTGGCCTTTAGATCGAGATGGATGGTGGATGGATCAAAGGCCTAGGATGCTCAAATTGGTGGGAGGCACCTTTGATGGGCTCCAACTGGCAAAGGTTGACAAAATAGAGGTGTAATAAAGAGGGAGAGGTCGCCATTTGTTGTGGACCATTAGATCTAATGGTGGAGATCAAACGATCAAATGAAGGGCCTAGATTTAGGTGAATTTTGGAGGGTGGAGATGGAGGCAATTGAGATCAATGGCTAAGATTCAGGTGCATAATGGACGGTGCATATTTGAGCACAGTTTGGTTGCATGTCCACCCTTGGATCTCCTTGAGATCAATGGCTTGGATTCCAATGCCTTTTCCTTGCGTCTCCACCATTGGATCTATTTGTAGATGGATAACTTAAAATGAGCCCCCTTCTCTTTTGATCTCCTCCGTTAGATCCTTGCCATTTTCAAGGGCTTAGATTTGATCCCTCTATCTTTGATGGTATCCATTGGATCTACACCTTGATCTAATTGCTTGGAGGGATCGACCAGAAATTTGAATGTACCCCTTGTATTGTATATGCGATCAATGGCTAGGAGTGAAGATCACAGGTCTAAACCATGGGTTAGAGGTCTCCCCACCCATAAATGCTCAATATGTCCTTTTGTACACCTCAATGTACCATTGACCCACACAAAGGAGCACTCTCATTGGTACACCTCAAATTCCTCTCTGATCCCTTGAAATTAGGAAACACTAATTGGAGGCCCTTTTGGGACCCCAAATTTTGCCTAATGACAATGGACCTGTTATACTATGTCACAAATTCCTAGCTCAACTACAAAAATGCATAAGATGAATCCAAATAGAAATAAAAGTTTCGGGAAAAATGCCAAAGTTGATATTTCTATCAATAAAAACATCAATAAAAGCATCAAAATATTATTTAGCCTTTGGACGCTATAATCTTGCTTTAAAAATCCAACAAATATCAAATTACTCATCAAATTGATGGGGAAAATGTAGCATATACTCACAGAGTTTGATGAAAATTAGATGTCATCGCCTCCCTCAGTAGAAAAGGAATACATTGACTATTTTCCAACTACATCCTTTTGAGATTTGTGGGTTTCCTTGTGTGACACATTGTTAGTAATAGTGCTCTAACATTGGGAATTTGTTTCTTAGAAATTAAAGCATGTGCAGGAGCAATCAAGAACATCACATCAAGCAACTTGAGGTGCGAGGAGATTCTCAACTTGTGTGTGAACAAGTTAGTGGAAGGTGGAATGTGCGGAGCGAAGGCTTGGTTCCACGACATCAACAAGCATTGGAACTTTGCAAACAACTTGAAGAGGTAAAAATTCAGCATATCCCTCGAGCTCAAAATTTAGTTGCTGACTTCTTGGCACGTGAAGCTTGTACTCCAATCATGCATGAAAAGAGTGGAAGCACCGCCCCAACAAAGCCGCAAGCCACGAATGAGGGTGATCATTTGTAAAGAATGCAAAGGTTGTGGTCAGCATGAAACTAAGTGTTGGGCATATTTGATACGAGTTTACCGACTTTGGTGTTAAGATATGGAGCTCCACTCGTGATATGCCAAGGTGACCATTGTGCATTTATGTCACCGACTTATTAAGTGCAGATGTGGTTGGTACACCACCCATGAATAATAGCTAGATGACAGCTATCTTTATGTACTCTAGTTAGTGGCTTAGTTAGTATGCCACATAGGGTTCACCTATTCCTTTTGTACTTAGAGAGAGTTCTTTTGGCTTTCACAACTAAGAAGAGGAAAACTGTTTCCAGCCTCCACCTTTGTGTATATTTTCCCATTGTGTATGTGAGAAAGCTGCAAGTGAGACTCCTTCCTTCTCTCAACTCGGTTTGTGGTAAGGAGCTCAAGAAAGCAAACCAAGTTCGTGGTGTCTTGGTAAGAGCATCAATGTTGCTTTCCTTTTTCGAGTTTGGGAGCACATCTGTACAGGTAGCACAACTGAAAAGTGCAAGAGTGCATTGTCTCAGATTGGGACCCCCTTCACAGTGCGACAAGAGTGCAGTATATGCTGCGGATAAGGCAAAGCCTTGGTGACATTATTTTTTTGATTTGAGGCCATTTCAGGGCCCGTTTTGGTGGTGGAAGTTTTTTGCAGGCACTCAGAAAAGCGCCTTGTTTTTGCTGTGTGACCACTGTTCCGTAGGTCAGTGAAAAGTTGCTGCAGAAATTGCATCGTATGCATGTGCGCAGAGATATTGGGAGTGACAAAATCATTCTTATTGCCTATTGATGCAACATCGTCACTAGGAAGTGACTATGTGGTCAAATTCCACTATCGTCAGTTTTGTAGATTTGCCCTTGTGAGGCACAAGTTGTGTTTTTTGCAGTGACAGAATATTTTTGCAGTGTTCTGTAATGGCGTCTGATGCTCTTTCACAGATAGTTGCTGAAAAGCTTAACAAGAACAACTTCCAAGCATGGAAGCTTAGAATCATGAATTTCCCTAAGGGAAAAGGCTATTGGAAAATCATTATTGGAGCTGAACAACAACCAGTTATTCCTAATAATCCCAATCAACAAGAGTTGTAGGCATTTAAAGGCTGGCATGAGAGAGCCAAAAAAGTTATGTACTGGCTGTCTATCAATATTTCATATTCTATTATTGTGCATACTCAAGATGCAAGCATGCCGAAGGAGGCGTGGGATACTTTGACAAAAATGTATAGCACAAATACACAAGCTAGGAAAATGCAGCTCAAGCAGGAGTTGCAAAATGTGCAGAGAGAAAATATGAGCATCAATGACTACCACATGAAGGTGAAGAAGATTGCAAATGCACTTGCTTTGATTGGGTCGCCTTTGGAAGATAACGATTTAGTTTCTATGACCTTGAATGCTCTAGGAAAGGATTATGCACAATTCTGGACATCCATTGCCGTCTGTGAGAATTTTCTTGATTTTGAGGAGTTGATTGCTCTTCTAATTTTTGAAGAGCAGAGAAATGGTGGTGCATCTTCTTCAAGAGGAACTTCAAAAGAAACTGTCTTCTACTCAAATGCTAGAAGAGGTAGAGGTAGCGGTAGAGCAGGCCGATTTGGAGGCTGTGGGAGAAATCAGAATATGCAGCAAATTCAAGAAAACAGTCCTATGGAGGAGGACGTGGTAACTTTAGAGGCAGGGGGAGCCAAAGAGGTTGTGGTGGATGGCAAAGAGGCCAAAATGCAAACAGCAATGTTGAATGCTACTACTATGGTAAAATGGGTCATATGGTTAAAGACTACTATAAAGAGCAGAATGACATCATGACTGGAAAATTGCAGTAAGGCAATTATGCATCCTCTAGTAGATAGGGTGATGACAGAAATGAGCATCTATTTATAGTGCAACACATGACCAATCCTGTGACAAGTGCAGAAGAAAGCAATGATGTGTGGTATGTTGACTCAGGTGCATCAAACCACATGACAGGTCATGCAGAATGGATACAGGATGTAAGGAAAATGGAAAGACCAGGATTTGTGGACACTGGTGATGATACTGCACATCCTATTATGCAGATTGGTAAAATTTCTTTGTTTATGCAGGATGGAAAAAAGAAATACTTGTCTGATGTATTTCATGTCCCAAATATCACCAAGAACCTGGTTTCTGTTGGTCAAATGGTTGAGCAGGGCTTGCAGGTCAAATTTAGTCCTCATGGATGCTTTGTTGAGGATATGAAAAATAAAGGTCACTTGATAGCAAAAGGGAAGAAGACGGGCAGGATGGTTACGTTGGATGCAAACATGCCTGAATTGAGTGGTTTGCACATGGGACCGGTGTAGTTGCAAATATTGATATCTAGCATAAACGCATTGGTCATGTTAATGTACACTGACTTAAATTAATGCAAGCCAAAATATTATTGCAGGATTGCCTAAGTTCAAGGTTGTAGAAATGCATAAGGTATGTGAAGCCTGTGAATTTGGAAAACAGGTAAGGAAATCATTTCCTAGACATGTTCGAGAAAGTAAGAGACCATTGGAATTAATCCACTTTGATATGTGGACTACTAAAGCTGCATCTATTGGAGGCTGTCATTATTTTGTCACTTTTATTGATGACTACAACAGAAAAGTTTGGGTGTATTTTATGAAAAAGAAAAGTGAAGTATTTGGGCATTTCAAAGCTTTTAAAGCTATGGTTGAAAAAGAAACAGGCTTGCGCTTAAGGTCAAATGGAGGGGGAAAGTACCTCTCAAATGAGCTTGCAAGTTTCTTGTAGGAGCATGGCATATGAGAGTGCTCTCAATGGAAGCAAGAATGGAAGAGGGAGAGAGAGAGACAGAGAGCCACACAAGTTTTGGTGGGTGCAGAACCACCCTAATCTTCTTTTTCATTCATTTATATATGTGTTTGAGTATTGTACATAACCGGGGTAAAGGCACAGCGACCTTTAACCCCCACAACCTCCCACTTAAAAGACAATGTGCCTTTAAGGGAGAACAACCAGGGAGCATACTATCCAATGCCCATCAATACACAACAATACTCAAACCGCTGACTAGATAGACTCTTCATCAGCATATCTATAGGGTTATCATCTGTATGAACCTTGACAAGCTCTATGTGCTTGTC
The DNA here is from genome assembly GCF_047967505.1 of Dipteris shenzhenensis. Lineage (NCBI taxonomy): Eukaryota > Viridiplantae > Streptophyta > Polypodiopsida > Gleicheniales > Dipteridaceae > Dipteris > Dipteris shenzhenensis. The sequence continues at coordinate 27,698,787 of NC_141615.1, forward strand.
CTCAAGTACCTCCCTGATGAAATGGTACCTGACCTCAATGTGTTCGGTCTTTGCATGAAAGACCGGATTCCATGCTAGCTAAATAGCACTCATGGAATCACTATGCAATGTCAGTACACCTGTATGAATCCTCAAGTCTCCCACTAGCCGATCAAGCCATATAGCCTCCTTGCAACCCTCTGTGGATGCAACATACTTAGCCTCTGTGGTAGAAATCAATGCACTTCTGTGCACGAGACATCCATGACACTGCACCACCTGCAAAGGTGAACACATATAACCAGAAGTGGATCTCCTACTATCCACATGCCCTGCATAGTCTGAATCTATGTACCCAAGTACATGCATGTCTCCTCTACCAAAGCAGATGCACATCTCCTTGATACCCTTCATGTACCTCATGATGCACTTAACTGCCTCCCAATGCCTCTTTCCTGGATTAGCCATATACCGGCTAACAACTCCCATTGCAAATGCAATGTCTGGTCTAGTAGCTATCATAGCATATATAAGACTCCCAACTGCTAATGCATAAGGAACCTTGGCCATCATGGCCCTCTCCTCATCTAATTTGGGACTATATGTATGACTCAGCTTCACATATGGAGGCAATGGAGTACTCACTGCCTTCCTTCCCTCCATATTGAAACACTGCAATACTTTTGTAACATACTCCTTCTGTGAAAGCCAAAGTAGTTTCCTACTCCGATCACGTGTGATGCGCATACCAAGAACATGACCTGCAAGTCCCAAATCCTTCATATCAAAGGCCTCATGCAACTTGGCCTTTAATGCATCTAGCTCATAAGTATTCTTGCTAGCCAATAGCATATCATCCACATATAGTGCCAGGATTATCAGGCTATTATCCTTAGCCCTTTTAGTGTAGAGGCAGTGATCAATTTCACTCCTTCTAAAACCCTGGGACCGAATGAAAGCATCAAACTTTTGATACCATTCTCTAGGTGCTTGCTTAAGACCATAGAGACTCTTCTTCAGCTTACAAACTAAATGCTCTTTGCCCTTTTCTTCAAAGCCTTCCGGCTACACCATGTAAATTTCCTCATGCAAATCCCCATGCAAGAAAGTTGTCTTGACATCCATCTGCATAAGCTCCATATCCTTTGCTACCACTAGTTCAACCATGCATCTAAGTGTGGTCATCTTCACAACCGGAGATCCACCCTTCTCTTCCTTGAACCCTTTAGTGACCAAACAAGCCTTGTACCTAGGCACATCATCACCTGTGACCATCTTGTAGACCCATTTACATGGCAATGCTTTCTTTCCATGTGGCAAAGAAACCAAGTCTCAAGTCTTATTCTTCATAAGTGAACTCATCTTTGATTGCATAGCATACTCCCAATTGCGTTGATCCTCACGCATCATAGCCTCTCTATAGCAAGAAGGCTCCCCGCAATTAGTAAGCATCACATAGTCTACCCCTGGAACAAACCTATCGGGCAGTCTAGACACTCTAGATGATCTTCTCAAGGGAATTTCAGCTTGCTGTCCCACCTGCATATCAGCCACATTTGGCTCATCATTTCCACCAATAGATGACTCATCATCTACCCTTGATTGTATACTTGTGGGAGTATTTGGTGGTACCATTTCTTGCACATTTGGTGCATGGACAGCTTGTTGTCTATCAACATATGCAGGTGGATTCACATCCTAGAAAGTGATTCTCCTGATTTCAACAACCCCCATGGGTGCCTTACGCATCTTCTTCTCATTGAAGACTACATCATGGCTGTGTATGATCTTCTTTGCTTCTGGATCCCAGAGACGATAGCCCATCTCTCCACTTTCACCATAACCTAGAAAGATGCATTTCCTAGACTTAGGATCTAGCTTCTTTCGAAGCTCTTTTGGCACATGTGCATATGCCTCACACCCAAATATATGCAAATGAGAGTAAGAGGGCTTCTTGCCACTCCATGCCTCTTCAGGAATACCACCATCCAAAATCTTACTAGGTGATCTATTAATCACATGCACTGCAGTCTTCATTGCCTTAGCCCAAAAACCACCCGAAAGACTTGCATTGGAAAGCATGCATTGCATCCTTTCTTGAATGGTATGGTTCATCTTTTCTGCAACTGGATTTTACTCTGGAGTACGAGGGGATGTGAGCTCCCTCGTAATCCCACGTGTATCATAGAAGTGCTGAAAGTCATGAGAGAGATACTCTCCACCATTGTCAGTCCGTAGGCATTTAAGTGTTCTACCTGACTGATTCTCAACCAAGGCCAGCCATTTATGAAATACTTGGAACACATCACTCTTCCGAGCTATAGCATAAGCCCACACTTTCCTAGTTGCATCATCAATGAATGTCACATAGTATTCAGCCCCACCTAATGACCGTGTAGGCATGAGACCACATACGTCTGAATGCACCAAATCAAGCTTTTGAAACTCTTTCTTTCCCCTTATTTTATGGGCTGATTTAGTCTGCTTCCCATAGAGACAGTGCTCACAAAATTCAAAATTCGAGAAACTCAAATGTGGTACATAACCCAAATGGCATAAGAGTTTCATTCCATTTTGGCTCATGTGCCCCAACCTGCAATGCCACAAAGAAGTACTTGGCTCCTCAATTATTGCAACAACATGATCAAACACCGCTGATACATGTAAGGGATACAAAGTCCCACACTTGGCACCCCTGGCCAAAAGCATAGAGCCCTTCTGAATTTTCCAACTCTGAAAGCCAAAAGTGGTGTGAAAACCAGCATCATCTAGTTGACCCATTGAAATAAGACCCTTGGTCAACTTAGGCACATGTCTCACATGTTTCAAAACAAATGCAGACCCATTTGCAAAAGAAAACTTTATGTCACCTACCCCCACTATGTCACATGCATAGTCATTTCCAAGATGCACACAACCTGTCTTTCCACTGTCACAAGTGGAGAACCATTCCCTATGGGGAGTAACATGGAATGAATTACCAGAATCCAAAATCCAATTCTGGGAATATGCATCATCTAAAGTGGTAAGCAACTCTGTAGATAAACTAGACATGAAGAGAACGTCATTATCACTATCATGTGTGACTGCATTGATCTCCTCAATCTTCACTTTTCCTTTGTCCTCCCTTGGACTCTCTTCCTTTTGATTTGCACCCCAATTTGCATTCTATTTCTTATCCTTTTGCTCTCTTTTCAGCTTGTAGCAATCCTTTTTCATATGGCCCTTCTTGCCACAGTGGTAACACTCAATGTTCCATGCCCTGGATTTGCTACGAGACTTTCCTCTTTCTTGGGACTTCCCCCTGAACTGTGATTTGCCCCTTTGCACATTTAAGGCTGCATCCTGCTTGTTGCTGTCCATAAACTTCCGTCTAATCTCCTCGGCCAACAAGCTACCCACAACATCATCAAATTTCAGTACTCCACCAAGTGCAGAGTTACTGATAGCTGTACGGAAGGTATCCCATGAGGATGGCAATGAACATAAGAGAAATATTGCCTTAGTCTCTGCATCAAATTTCATCTTCTGAGCCTGAAGCTGGCTGAAAATAATATTGAATTCATTCAAATGAGAAGCAATGGAGACCCCTTCCTTCATCTGCAGCTCAAACAACCTCTTCATGAGTTAAACTTTATTAGAGGTAGTTTCCTTCTCATAAGTGGCACACAGTTTCTTCCACAAATCTTCCGTAGTCTGCTCATTTACTACTGTGAAATAAACTAACTTTGCAAGATGAAGTCTAATAGTAGACTTTGCTAATGCATCCAACTCATTCCAATCATCCTTAGACATATTTGCAGGCTTAGCTTCAATCTCTGCCAATGGTTTAATCTGCTTCGTTTGAATAAGCACATCCCTTATCTGTTCTTTCCACAAAGAAAAGTTTGTCCCATCAAACTTTTTAATGTTGAAAAACTCCTTTTTAGACATGGAAGACGATGCCATAATGCAAATAAAGCAAAATCCCAAATGCTAGTGCCTGTAAGAGAGAATCACACCAAATCCTAGGTGCACCCAAATGTGTATGCCACAATAGACTGAAATATCACCAAAACTCAAAGCTCAAAGCATCAAAAAAGATGCAGCTGACTCATGTGCATGTACTATGCATCCATATGAGCAAATCTGGCCCAAAAGAAAATGCCAACTGCAATGGTAATCCAAAATGCCAATAGGTGCCAAATGGCTCAAGCATAAACATCGTCCATGGGCATATTCATCAATAATATCTCATCCAAGAGAGCATAACACTATCAATGCATCACCTGCAATGTGTCAAAGCTGTCCCTCAGCATAATATAGCATCCATGTGCAAAGCGTCCATAAAAATAACATCCCACAAGGCAATCTGGGCCTATCAGTGCATCCAATAAGGATCGCAATGCATCCAAATGGCTTATAAATCATCCACTGCAACCCAATGCACACCACAAATGAGCGCACATGGCTCAAACTACAACTAGAGTGATCTGCATAAGGTATGCTCAAGAAATCATGGTCCCACGGAAAAGATCGCTACTAAAAATAGAACCTAAGATGCCTCAAAACATGGGCGCCATTGCATAATCAGACTCAACAAGAAAATCTGCAAATATCTCTCTTCTGCCAGAACTCCAAAATCCCAACCGATGAGTGAGAAATGGGAGTCAACACTTATCCACTACCATGTGGCATAAATCTAAGGTTTCAAAACCTTAGAATGAAAAATGCATAACAGAGAGACAAAATCGAATACACAGAGATCAATAACTCTCAAAATACTCCACCGAATCGTGCAAGAACTGACAGGTAGGGATTTTTGGGCGTCCAAAACGCAATGGGACAGACGGTTTTGGAAACCGTTGTCTCAATCACTGGGTCCAACACACGGACTAAAAAACGTTTTTAGAAGCAGAACTGTTTGTAAACTCCACCGGAGTGCGAATGATGAGCAACATAGAAGTTTTAGGACCTCTGAGTCCATCGGAACTGACAGATCTGCAAATGGTTGCTCCAAACTTGAGTTCCAACACTCGAGCAGAAAAACGCAAAAACTGACACAGTGAGTCAGAAATCCAATGAAATGATCCCAGATTCAAGAATGAAGGTATTTCCAAGCTCCTGAAGTGAAGTAGACACCAAAAACAAGCAATAGTTGCCTCTACAAGTCAATACGGAGTCTCTATCATCGAACGGAATAGGGAAAAGCTCAAAAAATGACTTTTTCTTTGAAAACACTTAACAGGCTCTCAAAACCACTTCCCACAAAGCTTCTCCTTCCTCCCACAGAGCTGCTAAGCTTCCAGGCCTTCACGCACGCTCAGCTAGATCACTCGGGCTCTGATACCAATTGAGAGTGCTCTCAACGGAAGCAAGAATGGAAGAGAGAGAGAGAGAGACAGAGAGCCACACAAGTTTTAGTGGGTGCAGAACCACCCTAATCTTCTTTTTATATATGTGTTTGAGTATTGTACATAACTGGGGTAAAGGCACAGTGACCTTTAACCCCCACAGCATAAAGCAGCAATATTCATGCAGTCATATCCCACAACAAAATGGACTTGCAGAAAGGAAAAACATGCATATTGGAGAGGTATCTTGTGCCATGCTCAACGAAAAAGACCTGCCATATTATTATTGGGCTGAAGCAGTTGCTACAGCAGTCTTACATAATGAATAGGACTCCCATTGCAGCAATACATGGCATGATGCCAGAGGAGAGATATACTTGTAGGAAACCAGATATTTCTCATTTGAAAGTTTTTGGTTGCATTGCCTATGTTGATGTGCTAGATGAGTTGAGATCCAAGTTGGATCCAAAAGCTGAGAAGTGCATCTTTATTAGTTATTCTCTGCAACAGAAAGGGAATAGATGTTATAACTCTTCTACTCGTAAGTTTATAGTGAGCAAAGATGTTTTTTATGAGATGAGCAGCTGGTATAAACCAGTAAATGTGATTGATGATGTAGATGCACAAAATGGTAATGCTGCACGGAATTCACAGCAGCTATCTCAAAATATTAGTGGACCTGCAGTGTCCTCTAGCAGTGGCTCACATACTTCACCATGGACAAGCAGATTGAGATCATGAGGATCTCCTCAAAGCACTGCAGATAGTGGTATGCAAGTATCACAAAATGGAAAAGAGAAAGTAGATCAGCCCATGGTTGATGTGAATGCAGATCACTCTTATGTGGATGGTGAATCTAGTGGCTCAGAACAGAGCCTTGATGATGAAGCTTGTTCTTCCCCAAAAACGCCATGGGTAGAGTAGAGGCGTCGGAGCTATGGCGATGGGGACGTCATCACTCTCTCTTGCAAGTGAAGGATGAGAAGGGAAGGGTCGAAGGACAGGAGAGCATGTGGGTTGTAAAAGGCACATTGGTGAGGGCAAAAGCTATGTTCTCTCTTCTGTCTCTTTCTCTCCACGATGATGCACTGTGCAGCATCCAAAAGATTTCTTCCCTCAACAGGTCTCGCCATAGCTAAAGCTTTGCAAATCTTTGTTTGATATCCTCCTCTCCTCATCTGATACTTGAGCTCTCAAGGGAAGGATGTCCCCACATCATCAAGGCCCTTGGATGGTTTCAAGGGTATGGAGTGGCATCGATGCAAAATTTGGGAGGATAGGTAGAAAGGCAGAATGATGGGATGACAGGAATGCACGTGCTTGTGCAAAAAACTATCGAATCGATGCTTCAAATGTGTGTGCAAGGACCATTCTTTATAGCCACCTGTGTAATTTTAATCCAATAGCCTGTAGGCTTGAAAAACTAAAGCAAGAAGTATAAAGTGAATTTGTCTCTGGTCATAGATCCAGTCTTGGTATCTATGTACAATAGATCGATCTTTTTTATATATTTATTTACATAAACTTGAAGGCATTGCCATACCTATAGAGAGAAGGAAATTCAGTCAGCACCATGTGCTTGCTATAATAGTGATTGAGAGAAAAGAGGGTCACAAATTCTAATTGAGGAGCTGCAGAAGAGGAAGAGAACTCACTCCTCTTGAAGCATAGCTGGATTTGATTCATTATGAAAGGGATAGGTTGAAGGCCAAGAGGGAGACATCGAAGCAATTTTTTCAGTAACCTTGCTTCTATTTTGAGTGATCTATCTCTTTAAAATCTAAAGCCTAATATTATTTTGGGAACATCTTCATTGTAATAAGATTTAAAACATTGTATATGTAATGTGGTCAAGTGTGATGATTGGGTAAAATTACCTATGTGCAGTGAGTTTTGAATAAGTAGGACCTAAGTATAACTCGCTTGAATTGAAATCAAAAATATATTTCATTGTACTGTCAATGATAAAAGGGGTCTATTAGGCTCTATTTTTTATAATTTTCAAAAACAATTATGAAAATTTAAAAACCTCACACAGTTAAAGTAATGATATTTAATGAAATGATCACTCGTCATTGCTGCATTCGCATTAGCAATAGAATTCATATGATAATCATTATAAGTCATGGTTCCTATTAACATCATGGTTTGGTAGCATTTCCATAGCCAGTATGTCATCCCGTCATGTGAATAAAATAAATGCATTGATTGTAATGATTTGAAATAATAAATACGACAAAATAAATGAATTTTTGTGTGGTAAGGAGTGCTAGCTAATAAAGGGGCAAGGTTAAGTACTTGGGTCAGTCGAGGACACGTGGTAGTCCCTTGCTAGCAAAGGTGTTTTTTATCATGGAAGGGGGATGCCAATTTCTACAAATATCAATCCTACTATTTGAGTTTTGCAAATGTGAAAATTAAAGGCCAATAGGCCCCTTTCATCACGATGATGAAAGAGGTCTATTGGCCTCTAATTTTCATGAGAGCCCTTAAGAAAATTAAAGGCCAATAGACCCCTTTCGTTGATGAAAGGGGTTTATTGGCCTTTAATTTTCACATTTCCCCTAAGGCCTCCTCGTCCCCTTGCCTCCCCCTCCTTGCCTTCTTTCCCTGTAGAGCGATTGCTACCTTGGAGTTGGAGTTGAGGTATCTTTTTGGAGCAACACGATTCCAAGCGATCGCCTCTTCTTCTCATTTGAGTGCCTCCTCTTGCAGGTGATATTACTTTTTAGTTTTGATGGAGTATTTTCCTCTAGCAAACTCTTCTGTCCCCCTTCCCCTACAATTCTCTCGCAGTAGGATTGCAGTTAGGCGAACAAAGATGGTAGTTTCAAATCTCACCCATGGCAGGCCAGATTTGAGCTATGTTGTTGGGTTGGTAAGTCAGTTTATGTAGGCTCCAAAGAAACCGCATTTGGATGCAACTAGATGCATACTGAGGTATGTGAAGTCCACATTGCAGTATGGACTATTTTATGAGACTGGGGTTCAGATATAGTTTCATGGATACACTGATGCTAATTGGGCTAGTAGTATTTCTGATAGACAATCTACCAGTGGATATGTGTTCTCTTTTGGGAGTACTATAGTCACTTGGAGCAGCAAGAAACAGCCTTGTCAAGCACAGAGGCTGAGTACAGGGGTGCAACAATGGCTTCATGTGAGGCAGCTTGGTTGCATAAGCTACTTTATGATGTGCATCAGTCTATAGATGGGCCAGTTGTCATTTATTGTGACAACAGAGCAGTATACACTTGGCAAATAACCCAGTCTATCATGCTAGAACAAAGCACATTGAGGTGCATTATCACTATGTGCGGGAGAAGGTTCTAGTATGTTTTATTGATCTAGTTTATGTCAGCACACAGGATCAGGTAGCTGACATATTCATGAAGGCATTGGGCACAGAGAAGCTACGCAAGTTCAGAGACCTTCTTAGTGTGCAGGAATTGGGATTGAGCTCGAGGGGGAGTGTTGAGATATTGAGCTCCACTCGTGATATGCCAGGGTGACCGTTGTGCATTTATGTCACCAACTTATTAGCTACAGATGTGGTCGGTACACCGCCCATGAATAATAGCTGGATGACAGTTATCTTTATGTACTCTAGTTAGTGGCTTAGTTAGTATGCCACCTTAGTTAGCTGAGTTTGGTTTGAGACCCACATATAGGGTTCACCTATTCCTTTTGTACTTAGAGAGAGTTCTTTTGGCTTTCACAACTAAAAAGAGGAAAACTGTTTTCAGCCTCCACCTTTGTGTATATTCTCCCATTGTGTATGTGAGAAGGCTACAAGTGAGACTCCTCCCTTCTCTCCCACTCTCTTCACATTTGGAACATCATCATAAAGGTCCTTAAGGACATTGCTTAAAAGAAGAATGCCAAATCGCACACCCCTTGAAGAAATAGCATGGCGACTATAAGAACTGCCGAAGGTGATGTGTGTAAGCTCTCCAACTGTTGACATTTGTCATGGAATTCTTGTTTGCCTTGATGAAGAACCTCATGCAATGCCGTGTCTCTAACCCTCGCCTATAAGATGGATGCAATATCATGCCTCGACCAATAAGGTTTGGTCCTTTTAAGATTGTCTATGAGCTATTCTATGCTGAAGATTCTTCCCGTATAGCGTTTCATAATACACCAGTCACACCCTACCCTACCTATGTATGCTTTGTGGATGTATCTTCACCTGATTTTCAGTTCAAGCTACCTCTTTCCGTCATTTGCCAATAGATAAGCCTCATTTCGCCTCTCTCTTTTCCATTTTCCAAGCATGGCTGACATTCCTGTGTTCTGTGGTCAGGTTGAAGAAAATCCAAATGAGTATCTTGTGGCCTTCAAGCGCCGTTGTGTTTCTCTCAACTTTCTTACTGAAGATAGATGGTTGTTGGTTCTTCCCACATTTCTAGAGGGTTTGCTCAAGTGTGGTACGAGAAGCAAGCCGAAGACATTCGCCAAAGTTGGCCAAGATTGATAGCAGCTATGATGAGTATTTTGGCAAAGAAAATAATCCAGAGAATGTGTACCTGCGGGAGGCAAACCTGAAGCAGTCAGAAGGTGAGATGGTGCATCGATATGTGGATCGAACGACCGTGCTCCTAGACCGTCGAATTGCCACACAGGAGGACAATACCAAATTTTGAGCTGGAATGACTCAACATGTGCTGGGCTACCTTGTAGCAGGAGCAAGTGATGAATTCCGCCTCAAGCTTAAATGGGAGAATCCAGAGACCATGGTGCCAGCACAAGAGATTGCTCAAAAGTTTGATAAAGTTCAATCTGACCCCACTTCAAAGAAGACGGTTGTCCCTCTGCAACCCCCTCAATTCTTGCAACAACAACCTGGGGGTCCAACTCAGGGGCATACCCCCACCCCCCAATCAAGGATGTATCCACCACCTCCACCTGAAATGTAGGTTCCTCCCTTAGATGCTTACCCTCAACAAGGTGTATATCCTCACCTTTCGCCTGGAAGATTTCTCCAGCCTCACCCACGAGCCCCCCTCCTTCCTACTCCCCCGGCTCCTCCTGCTAAAGAACCCGGAGTCAATGACCTAGCCAAGGCCCTGAATGATCTTCGGCTTGAGATGGTGGGCATCAGAAATCAAGCCAATCACCCTCCAAGAGAACATGCCAATGTTGTATGCTACGAGTGCCACCAGAAGGGTCATTATCACATTGAATGTCCCAATATTCCGAGGGTAAATCTTCTAAGTGAATCAGACACCGAGAATTCTGACATAGAGATCCTTGACCTTGGGAAGAGAAGTCGTATCACCTCGGACCCCTCTCCAAATCATGGACCGGGCTGCCCCAAAAAGAAGGTGTCCTTCTCAGAGCCCTCAGATGCTGAGATGGCAGACCCACCAACAAAAAAGACTAAAAGATCTCACAGGACTAAATGGTTGCCCTCGGATTTTCCTATCGGCTCAGGGCAAGAAGACTATTCCATCGTTCAGGACCTTGCTCATCGGTCTTTGAGCATCACGCTTCCTCAACTGATAGCATTAAGCCCTAAGGTGAGACGTGAGCTGCAGCATGGGCTCTCAACAAGGAGGAGCAAGAAAAAGGGAAAGGTACAAGAGATGTCTTCTATCTCTGAAGAAGTCGGCACCCGCATACAGTAGATGTCATCATAGATAATTGCCCTATCAAAAGTGTGTGTATTGATGGGGGAGCTGCATGTAATATCATGGTGCCCCATATCATGAAGAAGTTGAATTTGAAATGCACAAGGTGTCCCTCCACTCGAATCAAGGTAGCAGATGGATGACGACTCGCCACCTTGGGAGTCATTGAGGATTTGCCCATCACTGTCAATGGGATGACCACCACCATCAATTTCTATGTAGTGGACATTGAAGATACAGGCAGGAGTTACACAGCCATACTCAGAAGACCGTGGTTGAGAAAGAGTGATGCAGTCAGCTATTGGAAGACAGGCCACATGTCTTTTGGTGCTTCAAAAGAGAAGATCCCAGTGCAACCAGGTGCCATTGAACCAAAAGAAGAAGAGGAGCAAGCCAGTGATACTCTCTCATCCTCGGTGTCTGAATCAATGGAAGATTCCGACAGGGGGAGGAGTTCTCCGAGAAAGAAGTTTACATGATGGGGGTGTCTCCGACCCCACCACCCATTGAAAAGGTAACAGCTAGTCCTCAATAGCTTGAATCTATGCTTTCCCCAGACCTCACTCCGAGTGAGAAAGACAAGTTCCAAGAAATGTTCAAAGGTTTCCCTAACCTCTTTGCAACTAGCTACCACCACCTTCGCCATGTGACTGCCATAGAAGCTGGGTTTATTGTTCCGGTTCACAATATTGAATGGGTTTCACCAGTGGTAGTCACCCCAAAGAAAAACAAGAAGTAGCGGGTCTACATCGACTATAAGAAACTCAATGCAGCCACCAAGAGGGACCATCATCCTCTTCCCTTTCAAGACCTCATTCTTGAGAAGGTAAGTGGTCACGAGATGTATACTTTCTATGATGGTTACTCCAGGTTTTATCAAATCAGAATTGCCGAAGAAGATGTGCTTAAAACCACATTTGCCACACCTTGGGGGACATTTGCATTCAAGGTAATGCCATTTGGCCTCACCAATGCTCCTGCCACCTTTCAAAGATTTATGTAGATGATGCTTGCTCCTTATTTGAGGGATTTCTTAGAGGTGTTTTTAGATGATTTCTATATATTCTCATCACGTAAGGAGCACGTCATGAAGGTTAGGTTGGCCTTCCAAAGGGTCAATGATGCGAATGGCAGTCTCAACCCTGATAAATGCACCATTGGAGCCACTCAAGGGAGGTTATTGGGACATATTGTCTCATCCGAGGGTGTCAAACTTCAATTCTTTCCTCTATCCATCTAGGTGGAAGGTCACAGGCTACTTGTGTACTCTATAGCTTGGCACAATCATATGTAACGTTATAGGCCTTATAACATACTCTCTCATACCTTGTCTTGTAAGGTTGTGAGAGAGAGAGACATGCACATTAAAGTAGCCTAGCATTAATACTAATGATGATGAAATTTGGAGAAAGATCTGTACAAGACATCACAGGTCTATGAGACAAGATTGCAATAGAAGTGACTTCCTACATTTAGATAACCAGAGCATTGGGAGAGTGCACAAACCCTCCAATAACAGGGCATAACTACATTCTAAAGATATTAAAATGGCCTTCATAACATTGGCTAAAGAGTGAGAGTCTTGGGTTTAGATTTAAAGTCCCTAATTAATGCTTGACCATCTCGATAAACTAGCCATTGCCTACTTTGTGTGTGCCCTTTACTTTGGCGAGTTCACTATTTCATTGTTTATGCTAGATCGGAGTGAGCTCCTTCGATCTCCAAATCTTTGTACCCCTCAACTTAGTGTTTGTTTGAGAATCTTAACCCTTGGAGCTCCCTCTAAAGTAAACTTGTGCTTGTGTGCCAAGTTTGGCTTATATTGAATATATCATTCTCATCCCATTCAACTTGTGGTACTTACGTAAGGCATATGATTATGTCACTTGTGTCTATCTCCTCATCATCATGAAGGCATTCATCTTTTAATCCCTCAATGCGTAACATCGTTGTAATTTTCATTCTAGATTCTTGCTCTTTCGCTTCGGCAATCATCTCTTCCTTCATTGATCTTGCCCGAGTAGTGCTATTTCCTGCACTTTAGAAACTAGTTGTAGCGTCGATGGGGATGCTTAACATTCGCGTAGTACCTTATTAATGACTTCTTGCTTACCATTAATTGCCCTCCGTATCATGAACTCTCCTTTCTATAGCTACAAGCGGAAGCTTGAACTCTCAAATTCCAAGCTCTAGATAATAAATACGTTCCTGTTGATTTGAAATGGTCTGCATCCTTTGATATGTCTCTGTGCTAGGAGTCGGGGCAAAAGCTGCAATAGTTGAGTAAGAAATCCTCCTCACTGGAGTCGAGGTCACAAACGACTTCAGCTTGGTAGGCTCCATGTCCTCCTGCATAGATGCTAGGGGTCCAACCCAAGTGAACTGAATTGAACTTGAGATTAAAGTAGACTGAAGCCCAAAGGTGTCGACGCTTAGACAAAATGAAATTTAGGAGCATTGGACTTTGAATTTGCGAACTGGATGACGGTAGCTCGTGGATTTGACGCCTTATCTGCCCGTGGCAGTGGACTTTCGAGCTTTCAATAGATGAACTGGCCAGCTCTTCGCTAGACGAGGCTAGACAGAGAGCTGAGAGAGATCCTATGATGCGAGTGAGGACGCAATGATGATAACTAAGACCAATGATGGTTGCTATAGTTCTACATAATCACCATTCATATCACACACACTAAAATTTGTAGAATTGAAAAAAGACAACCTCGAAGCATTGGTTGAAGCACGATCTAAAAGAACAGCCAAAGGTATCGAAAGTTCAGTGCACCTCTTCCATCTATAGGGTGTGCATTCAAAGGGACAATTTACAATAAGGTTTTAATCCTTATTCTTTGAAGATCTCACTTTTATTTTCAAAGCCAAGTTTAAAATTATAACAACGAAGTGTGAACTCTGCCACGTACAAGACCCTTTCTTATAAATGAACATGCTATATTACACATTCTGCAGTAAACGTTCTACAAGATAATACATGCACGGTGGATGTGAACAATTGAATGTGCATGGTATCTTAGAATGTGCACGAAATGAAGCCAAAGAGGGGTAACGGTAAGATAAGGGAAGTCACCAAAAAGAGTGTGTGCACAATGGATGAGCATTTGCATAGTGCTGTGCACAACAATGTGCGTCAAATGAGCTCAGGAGAGGTGGTGGCAAAAGATGGGGGGTGACCAAAGAGGATGTGTGCAAAACAAGGGCAAAAGAGCGCACAAGGAGGAGATGAAGGTGTGACGTGAAAGTGGAAGAGAATGACAGGAGGGGTGTACCCAAGGGAAGGGAAGTTTGGGTAAGTCACATGTGGGGGAGAGGTGCACAAAACTCCATGGAATTTTCATGCAAGAGAGTGAATATTGTGAGTGTACATGATGCGGCTGTGTGTGAGTGTGTGTGTGTGTAGAGAGAGAGAGAGAGAGAGAGAGAGATTGCGGAAACTCATCTTGTCCCTGACAGTTCCTTAAAACCCACATTTTTGCACCTTCAGATCTCATCTAAGAGCCTACTCATCTTACACCTGAAAAGCGTACCCTCCTCCCCCGTCACACCCAAAAAATTTTCAAGTCTTACTCAGTTCCAAGCAGTAAATAGCTAGTAGACATAGAAATGTCCAACTCAAAACTCATATAACCTGGAGGGTAGACAAAAAGAACAAATGCTGCGCAGATACAAAACTCTATCTTCGTTGCAGGTTTAAGCATGATTGCACACTTCTATCTCACCAGATTCTCATTGAGTCCTAGCCTCCTTCAAATTCGAGAGAGCTGCACTTGAGCAGACATCTGAAGGCAAGTGGCATTTTACTTGCAATAGGATACACGCAGTCCAAAATGAGGACTCGTTCTATGAGCACTGCAATCATGGCAGAAGTTTTCTGGCCGCACTGATTTTCCGAAGCACTTCAAGTTAAGGCCTGACAATAGATAATCCATGCTGGATCAGTACTCTAGTCCTAAGAACTGTTTCCCAAGGACAACCTGTCAGCAAAGACATCTTGCGATCTCCAGCCAGCACCACAAACTGGAGTCCAAATACACCACAGTTGTGTTAGAAATACACAGTTTGACAACGCCAGAAAGACAACAGTTCAAAGCTGATTAGGGCCATATGTCGACATGTAGCTTTCATTGCACAGCAATATACTCAGACACAGCTCATCAATGGTTGAACTTCCGCAACACACTTAACACAAATGCCAAATAATGCTTACAATGACAAGCCACAAACACTCAGATATACATAAAATACATAAACACTGCAACCGCACACGCACACACAAACACATTTATTTAATTTATTGTAGGCACACGCATATGCAAATGCACATGCGCATATATGTATATAATCCATATATTAAACATTTATGTATGTATGTATATATGCATACATGTGTCTATGTAAGTATTTGTATATATAGATATGTATGTTGTGTCTGTGTGTAAGTGTCCAACTGGTTGGATGGATTACAGAGGTGCACCCTTGTGATGACAATAACAAGCAAGCAAACTACGATTTAGATGAGGAAAAAAAAAAAAACTTGGAGACATCCAGCAAGATTGTCATATGATAGAAGCCCAATAGCATAAAGGAAACAGGAAGGGAAATGGTTGAAGATAAAGTAATGAGAACTGGAAAGACACATCGCAAAGTTACAAGCGTAAGAAACCAGATCTGATAGTATTTGCACATAGAAATCCACAAATTTGCTTCAATATAACTGCATGAGCCCTATGAGGAATTATAGGAATTTGCAGGCAGGCTGGACGAAGAGATAGAGAAGAGAGTAGGGCAGAGGGCTTCTTAAATGTTATAACAAATTCAAACTAGAAGATTAGAGAGAGTGCAAGTGCCTCTACCAAGTAGATAACTTCTGAGGCTTAATGCACAGAGAGAGAGAGAGAGAGAGAGAGAGAGAGAGAATTTCTGGAACACAGTACCATGTAGTTCTAAAAACACAGTGTGCAGTTTCAATCTTATGATAGTCACAAGGTGGAAAACCATAAACTCCATCACCCATATCAGGGACTACCTTTAGAATATCATCTCAATTATTGTACATTTGTGGGCATATATCTTGAAACTAATTAAGAATTCCAATAAACTTCCTCGGTGTGGGATATAGCATCCAGCTCGGAAGAAGGAACGGAATCCCTCTACGGATATCTCAATCCAGGGCGGTCCTTCTTATTTTTTACAGATGTAGCTTGATGATTTGCATTTTCTTCACAAGTCAAAGTGTTCAGCCTCAATAAGTGTCTGCTATACATATTATTCGATGGTGCCCTAATGCACGGTACAAGCAATAGAACAACGCTACAAGCAGTCTATAATCCTTAGGTGGTGTGATTGCATCCATAGGTGGCGTGATTGGCTTCCTAGTTATACTACGTGAAGAACATTAAGCTCTACTTACCTCTAGTCAATTGTATGAGGTCTTAAACCTTATCCGGTCTTCTGAAAGTGCATGATTTCTCACATGAGCTTATGAGTTTTTTTGAGCTTAGTATGCATTGAAAAGATTATACAAGATTGTACATAATCGCTCGTTAATCTCACGAGAAGATAAGTCCAAGAGGAATGAGGTCCTATTTACCATGTCATCTTTTCTTTGAACTTGTGGAGCTCTTTGAGAGCTCATATGTGAATGAAAGTTATGAGCTTTAGGAATAGATTCAATCACTACTACTTGAATATATTGAGAGTTTGAAGGCTATATTCTCTTAGAAACGCTCTTACAATCTTTACTATTTATTTCACTTGTGAAATCCCCACCACGTCATCAGCGTCCAACAGTGGGTGTAGACCATAGTTTAAACATATGCTCTCAGGATACAAATCACACATCCACACATACTTGAGAATCCATTTATACAAAGGTCTTCATACTGAGTTCCATCAGCACTCCGGAGGTGAAGGGCAGACTCAGCCACGACAACGGCTAGCACTAAAGGAGAAGGCCAATCAAAAAGTAGTCCACATTCTCTTCATTCAAGCTACAACTGCTTGTGAAGACTGCAATTTCATTTGTCTCTCCCAAAAAAACCCGAGCAAAAACTTGCTTAGGGAATCTGGGAACATGCCCAAACTCATCCTCTACAACGCAATACATAGTGGAGTTTCAATCTCATGAAAGTCACTCACAAGGTTGAAATCATAAATTCCATCAGGCATAGCAAGGACTAGCTACTACGACACCCCACCGATGTCATCAGCACCCAACAGTGGGAGGTAGACCATGGTATAAACATATGCCCTCACACATACAAATCCACATACCTACACATACTTGCGCATTCATTTATGCAAAGGCCTTTCGTATTGAGTTTCTGCCACCACTCGGAACATGAAGGGCAGACTCAGCCGTGACAAGGGCTAAATGAGAAGTCTAATCAAAAGTAGATACTCATCATTCAAGCTACAACTGCTTGTGAAGACTATCTGATTTCATTTTAGAATCTCCCAAAGAATCCAAGTTAAAAAAAGCAAAAAAAAGAACCATGTAGCTATATCGAGACCCAAAACTTTTAAAAAAGAGGAATACAATGTTAAATAGTTACTCTTTCATAAGCTGTACAGTAGACTGAGTTGAGAATAGCATGGAGCACCGCACACATGTACTCATCACGTGTCTCTAAAAAGAAACTGCAGGAAAACGTTAACAGAAGGAACAGGCATTCTACCTTGAATCTGATAGGTTCACACGAATTGACCCCTGTGCTTCATCTGACGTGGCCTGCCTTGATGTCAGCCATTAAAGTGAATCCCGCTGCAATTCTTCCAACTCACTTCTCTCTCTGCACAATCTGAAAGCAATGTGTAAAGATGTAAGCCCCTAGTTATATAGTATTAACAGCAAGAACCTGGAAAATTCTTTGATCCCACAATATTGTCCAGAATCATTCTGCATAATATACAAGTTTGGAAAATACAAAACCTGCTCATCGGATGCTTCAACCATCCCAGTGCCATGTGGATGGCTGGGAGGACAAGGTTGGCTTTGCTGGTGATGCAGCTGATAGTACATTAGATTTTGTGGACCAAAATGTGGTTGGTCAGATAGCTGACACAGGTAATGCAAGTATCAGTTTGAGCATCCTCTTTATAGAATACAGAAATTTTGAAAATCACCCTTCTTAACACACCTGAGGAGAAAGCAGTTGCGAAGCTGGAAATTCACACAACTCTGTATTATTAGAGACTTGACTGCAATTTTGAGTATCGACTATGGTTGAGGTCTGAAATGGGATATTAAAATGTGGGAGTGGTCCTGCAAGAGAGTGAAATGGCCTTCCCGTGACTCCATGTGACCAATCCATCATTCCCATACCCATCCCCATCCCTGCATGCCCTACTGGTACACCAAGTCCTATTGGGTGGAGTGGAGCCATTTGTGGCATTTGCAAGTGTGGCATTCCTGAAGGAATCATCATGGGAGGCACACTCATGCCACTTCGCATTGAAACCATCTGTAATTCAAGAAGAACCATTATAGATCCTCATTTTTATAGAACCTGAAGTACAGCATGCTAGAAATCAAATATCCCATGCACACTCTGCGAGACTCACCTGTAGCTGAGATTGCAGCGTCTTTAGGTACTCAATTGCCTCATCCAGCATGGAAGCCTTGTCAGTCTGCAAAACAGGCCACAGACATGCGATTTAGGACCTTACAATAAGCCTCCTAGTAGGTGTGATGACAGTCAGCAACCTGCATAAAAGATCACATGGGCAATTGACCAACCTTATTTGCATTGGGAATAAGGTCCTGGAGAGCTTTCATCTTCTCATTGATTCTGTTGCGTCTTTTCTGTTGAATGATTAATACACATGGATTTAGTCAAGGCAATGGCAACGAAGGCAGGGGCACACACACTGTGTCGTACGCAAGAAGCTTTGCGTTACCCTCTCAGAAAGATTGTGAACTTCTGCAGCTCTGCTTCTCTTTGAAGAACGCTTGCGCGGCTGTTTTGTCTCAGCAGATTCACCCTCCGCTTCCTGCATGTGTTCAACATCAAGAAATGTTCTCTTTTAGGACCGACCTCTCAGATATTAAGATATAGCAAACACAAAACAACAAAACACGTACTTCACTCAGACATTCGGAGTCCTCCATCTTCCCCTTCCCACTGAAGGAGGCCTCCTTCGTGCTTATGTCTGCACTAGCTTGCGATCCCCCAGAACAAGATGTCAACGCAACATCAGGCACTTCACAAACATCTGCCTTCGATTTTGGCCTTTGACTCTCCATGATAGCAGGTGCCAAATTTCCAGAGGTCTGAACATTTACTGTTGTAGAACATACCTGTCCTCCCCTGCCAACATCAGCCAGATGATCGGTGGCCCTTTTCATGGTGGCTTCCTCAGTGATATGGCTACAGCCACTTTCCTGTGAACTTGGAAACTCCAAGCGTTCATCTGAAACCTTTCTTGATGCATCAGGATCCATAAAGAATGATGATTGAGAAATAGTGGAGCCCGAGGCTATATTTTTTATTGCTTCTACCTTGTCCTGGTCGTCTTTACGCTTACTAGCTGGAGAAACCATAGCTCTGAGACCAACAGAAGGCCGTGGGCAATCACTAGAAAAAGTGCGCAGTCCGCCTTGAGTCGGCTGCAGAGGCAATTTGTTAGAAAGTGAACTGGCATTCCGAAATCTCGGAGGGGGCATAGAAGACGATACTGTTGAGGTTTCCGATCTTCCGGAATGCTTTTGGGAAGAGGGATACGGTGAACCAAACGATCCCCCATTCCTCGGTTGAGAACCTATGATCCGAGGAGGAGGTTGCATTGATGTTCTGACCTTACTGAACGCCTCCATATCTGCCTGTGGAATAAGCCCTGCAGCTCGGCCAGCTCCCAAAGCTAATGCAGCCTCAGCACTAGCTGACCTCAACGAAGGCCCTCTTCCTACATGATGCTCATCACCCGCATTTCCCATGGTGGTTGCAGTCCGAACATTCCCAGAAATCCCGGCACTTACCGCATCGGCTCCACTCGTCGGTGCCTTCGCTACCGCCAGTGGCCACTGCCCAAAGAGATCTGAACAATAACCTCTGTCGAATGTATCCTCTACCGGATATTGCAGCCATGTGATCATCTCGTCCTCGAAAGGGTCATCAGGACCTTCAACATCGTTGCACCCCTTGTTGTTTCCTGGGTGCTGCTTGTCCCCGTGTACTGCTTTGGTCGAACGGCTCGGAGTATTTCCCTTGCCCGACATGACTAATAGTTCGCATCAATGTCCGGAACTTTGCCCTCCCCTCCCCAAGTTTTCAAGAATTTTTTTTACTCAAGAAGCTTCCGCAATGATTAACCCACTTCCCAACGAGAACGATGTTCGAAAAAGCTACTCATCGCACGGAACCATTCGCACAAAAAGTTCGGTTACAGATGTAGTCTTTCCAAAATGGCACCGGAATGCATAACATTCAAGAAGGGCGTACGTTCGGATGGTCGAAAAGTCGATGCAACCGAGGAGAAAGCCTTGTTAACAGCCACATCGGAGGTTCATTGAAGTTGGTCTCTGTTTCTAAAAGCAAAAGGAACGACGGAATTATGAGGAGCAGACCAAGAGAAGGGAAAGACTCGTGAGCAGGAGGTGCCGGATATGCTATATGATGAAAGAGGAAGCTGAAAGAAGAGAGCTTCGGCAAAGACAACCCTCAACTGTCGGGAAGATGCAAAGGGAAGCCGATGCTTTGCAGAAGTAAAAGAGTATTGCAACCCACAAACGAGAAAGATACTAAAGATGGCACATGGACAGAGTCTGGATCTGTGGCATGAGCTGTGTTGAAGAAAGGGAAGAGGGTGCCCAATGCCGAGTTGAAGGTCAATGGAGATGGATCGTAATTGATGAAGGGAGCTTCAACTACAGACTAAAAATGGGCGAGCAAACCGAAAGATGGGTGGGTAGAAGGTGCAGAAAGCTAGGCAGGATTGTTTGGCAAAGCGGTTAAAGGGGAGCAATTCGGTGAAGCAACTGTGAGGGAACTCAACAGGGAAGGTAGGGGAGAGGATCATGGATGGGCAAAAACAGTCATCAAGAAACGTGAGCAAACAGCTGACTAATTTTCCTTAAAGATTAGAGTGGAGCCTGTAGAGGTTGCAGCTGCAGGCAAAAGATCTGGGCAGTTGCAGGGAGTACAAATTACAATCTTAAAGAACCCAATTTGCATCCGACTCGACAACCCCAAAATTCAAATGATCCTTCCTTGGATGAATGAATGCGCAGTTTGACAGACACAGATCTGCGCAGACAGAACCCAATTGGACAACTTTGATCACATGGGTTTGATAACATCACTGCAACAGACAAGGCTTTTGAGCTTCCTATCAAAAAGAACCCAATTTGCATCAGAATCCACAGGCCCAACATTCACATTTGACACAGCAATTGGATCACAGCTTTGCTCACTGCAAAAGACAAAAGATTTTCAGCTTTCCTGAATCCTCTATCCCAGATTTGCATCACATCAACGAGCCCAAATTCTTTCTTGGATGCGTAATTTGACGGTAGAGACAGAGACAGAGCCCAATTGGGCAAATTTGATCACAGCTGTGCTTATTATTGCAAAGGGCAGAGTTTTTGTTGAGCTTCCTACTATATTTCACAGACTGCAAATGGAAATCTCCGATGATTCCTCCCAGCTCTTTTATTGCTGCAATCTTGTGAGGAAAACAGCGGGTTTGCAGTATGTCGCTGACAGAATTGAGCTCTTCTTCTCTCCTCCTAAGTTGTAGCCAAACTTGCTCAAATGGCCTGTCTTGGATGCGCAAATTTGACGAGAAAGACAGAGACATAGCCCAATTGTGCACTTTGCTCACTGCGAAACGCAGTTTTTGAGCTTCGTATCAAAGTTCCGCTTCTACCTTGCAAGCTGCACAGACAAATCTATGATCATTCAGTCCAGCTCAATCTGTGGGGAAAACAGCAACTTTGCAGCTTGTCGGTGACAGAGTTGAGCTCTACGTTCTCTCTCCTTGCGAAACGATCAAATCTTGCAACCTTCGTTCCGCCGCCTATGGACTCCAACTTGGCAAATTTTCAATCGCCAACTTGTTATCGAGATCCATTGATTCCATTCAGAAATTCGCCAAAGGAATGGAAATATCGCTTAGATCATGTTCACGCACTGAGTTCTCAACATAGGGCCACATATGGGGGGCCAAAATCAACCAGGGGCAATGATCCAAGATCTGCTAGTCAATAGACCTGCCAAGATCTACTAGTTAAGAGCATGTTCCCATCTAGGTCGATCGTGGCACATATGCCCGTTTTGGCACAGGTCCAAGCTGTTCCCACGAGCCAAATTCTGGACCCCCGTGGCAAGACGGAATGAAGCCTTCTCTGCGCGAGCATATTGGGGTTGGAGGTGCTTACCGCCAAGTTTGCTGGCATCATGAGTGATGCATTTACAAGATATCAAAAAGGAGGTTTGTTGGAACAAGACGATGGAGGCATACTTGTGCAGGAGTCTGCATTATGTGACGGAAGCTGGATATCTGAAATTGGGGCCCGTTTGCAGCTTTTGCAGGTTGCGAGGCAAAAAAATGGGACGTGGGGACGATCATTGGTGTATGCTCCGCTTTGCCAGGAGGTAGGCAATTCTGCCAACATACATATATGGTGGCATTGGGACACACCATGAGCCTGATGTTGGTGCAAGAAGCACAAAACACTCCCTATTTGAACAAGGTGGCGATACCACTTTGGCCCTGCTTGGAACCTTCGCCTTCATCACTCACCATCTACTACTGTTGCTCCTGCTGCTCTTCTACTGCTTGCTGTGCAAGGCTAAGGGGGTAAGTACTAAGTACTTCCAATAAAGGAACTTGGTAAAACAAATTTAGTAAGATCTGGGTTAGTTCCTATTTGGGTCAAACATTCCTATTTGGGTCAAACAAATTTAGTAATAAGATCTGGGTTAGTTCCTGTTTGGGTCAAACATTCCTAACTACATCATCAACCTAAGACCTAACCCTAATCCCCACTAACCCGGTCAACTTGACTGACTACTCACAAACCCCCACTTTCCCAACCCACCTCCCAAAAATCCACTCATCCCTAAGACCCTTTGCAGGGCCAAAACCCCACCACCAAGCCAAGCTTTGGCGATCCTTGTTAGCAAACTTCAACTATGCACACAAGATCATTGCCAATTTTAGTGGCGCAAGGAGCAAGTAAGGGCCAAATTGCATGGGGCAGGACACTGCTTTTGAAAACCAACCTTTAGTGTTATATTTAAGCAGCTACACTAGCCAAACACAAGTTGCAATTTTACTTGGCCTTTATTTTAGGGACTTCATTGTATGCACTTTAGTTTTTAAAAGTTGAAT
Source organism: Dipteris shenzhenensis (assembly GCF_047967505.1). Taxonomy (NCBI): domain Eukaryota; kingdom Viridiplantae; phylum Streptophyta; class Polypodiopsida; order Gleicheniales; family Dipteridaceae; genus Dipteris; species Dipteris shenzhenensis. The sequence continues at coordinate 27,722,077 of NC_141615.1, forward strand.
CTTACAAGTGTATATTTTATTTTAACAAGTTGGAAGTGGTTTCTCCCAAGGTAAACTTTTGTTTTCTAGCTCTGGGGAGAGCTGCCCAGCAAATCTCACAAGAGGAATGCAAGCCTATGCCACCCTTTTTTTAAGGTGCTTATCATACACACATCGCAAGAGGAATGCAATTATGAAGGCCCTCATCGCATACGTTAGATTTTGAACACTTTCTAAACTTTGCACCATAAATTGTCGCATATAGGAGCCTTCTTTTTCTCAATGAGCACCTATAATTTCTTGTTAAATTAGCTAAAATGGTGTCCATGCGACCTGATCCTTATGGCCATGAAAAAAAGCAAATGGAAGTCTCAAGAGTCGAGCAAAACCAACAGGTTTTTATTTGTTCTTCCTTTGCTCTTTTTTCTTCCTAGTACCAAATTTATACTCCAACTCCTTAGCTTCTATCCACTCAGAGGGGCAAGGTAGATCAAGGCTTCCAACTTAAGAGTCCATGCCTCCCAAGCATTGATGTAGTGAGGTCTCAAAGGTCCTAGGGTTCAAATCTTGACCTTTAGGGCTTCCATAATTGTTCTAAACGAACACCTATGGCTACCCTTGGGGTCTAGTATATGAGGGGAGATAGAGAACCCTCTCGGATCACAAGAGAAGTATGTTTTGGCCTCTACTCATAGCATGTAGGTGGCTAGAATATGATTAAGTAGCGTGGGTGAGTTATGTAAAAAAGAAACACAAACTTCAAGTGTCAAGACCTTCAAAGGTAATTGCTAAGTGTTGGATGCTATCACTTAAATTTTGGTTCATTATCCATTAGAAACACGTAATGCTATTTGGTTATGTTTTGAATCTCTCTCTCTCTCTCTCTCTCTCTCTCAACATGTGCTAGTATGACATCAATGTACAAGCCACCCCAACAAATGTGTGCAAGCCATCCTAATGTCAATCTTAACAATATTCCATTTCGAACTAGGCAAATCGCACTCAAACAATGAGTCAGGATCCAATACCATATAAAGTTCTACTTCACAAATGTGTGAATCTAATCATTCCATTTTGTCGTTTGCAATCAACATTTACAAAAATCATTATGTAATGTTATGTCATAGTCCTGTGATGTATACCTTGCTATTTTCTTAATGTTCCAAATCAATCACAGTGCAATGTTAAATATAATTATTTCATTGATTTGTTCAAAATTTCCAAATTATGTTCTCGCGTACATCTTGCTTATACCATTAGTATCCATATTGTGCGAACGTAAGTTGTTAAGAGAGTGTAAGCTTATGTCATGGAGGTAACTCCCCCTTGTATGGGTCCCCAAGAACATCTAAAGGCTCTTACAAGGTTTACAATGGGACCCTTGAAAGGTAACATCCATAGTTCTCAGGTATCCATTGCCTTCAATTTGGTCTTTGGCCCACTTTAAGTTTGACTAAGAAAATGTGTGGCTCTTATTTGTGGGATTTCATAGCGTCTATGCTTCGACAATTTATTAATTGATACATATGTGGAGAGAGAGAGAGAGAGAGAGAGAGAGAGAGAGAGAGAGGATATATTTCATTATGCTCGCCTCCCATTTACCATGCAACCACACATCCTCTCATAGAAGTATGCCTTTTGGTATCACCACCTTTTTCGACTCTCTTAAAGCCTCTTCCAATAATTCTTCTACATGTCACCTTTTTAAATAATTCTTCTGCATGTCACACATCCATAATTCTTCTGCATGTCACCTTTTTTAAGCCTCTCCTCCAAGAAAAAACAAAATACTAACTAACCAAATAGCTAACAAACCATTCCCTTTACATTAAGGGGGGATTTTTCTCTCCATAAGACACTTCATCACTTGAGTATATATAATTTCTAATGTGACCTCTTTGTAACCTATAATACCATTTCTAGTAATGAAACCATGCAAAATTTTGCATGTACACATCTCCATGCTACACTCTTTTCAATATCTCTTTTCAAAGGAGCATAAAGATCACGATTGATTGGTTTCATGCCAACAATATGCTTGTAAAATAACCTAGGGAATGTGATTTATATGATTGGCAATTATTCTAGCACAATTTGGGCTTAATGATCATGAATTTAAGATCTCAATCATATGTAATTTGGATAAAAACAACCTTGAAAATGTAAGGGACTATCCTTATTCTTTGTAAAACATATTGATATAATGAACAATTTATTTTGAAGACCTCATGATACATGAAGCTTATATAAATGACTACAATATCTTCTCTACTAAAGTTATTCAACCTTAAAGAAGACATTGCACCACCTTCAAAGAAAATATAAAAGTCTTTCTTTATTTTCTAGCTCGAAGTGAGGCTTGTGGTGTAGCTTTGATCCAATCTTCATGGATAATTTAAAAAATGATATAATATTTACTTCCTTGTAGTTAGCACCCCGTCATGTATGAAAGAAGCATCCTTATGGCACTGAGCGTGATTGTACTGATCCATGCATCTTCCCAAATGTCTTTTGTTTAACACAAGAGAGATAATATATTTTATGACATCCCAACCAAGCGTGAAATAAAAAACAAAGTATCCATTGTACATGTGTAGGAAGAGTGCTATGCTGTCGACATTGACTTACATTGAATGATGTAGCAAGAGTATTATGCTATTGAAATTGACATTAACTTACATAGACTTATATAGTGTACAAAATATTTATCACTATGAAATCATTACATAGATTGACTTACATATAATCATGTGCTTTATTGATTTTGTTTTGAAGACACATGAGAATGAAGTCCAGCATCAGAATTTATATCAATCTTTATTACACTAACACATGAAGGTAAGGCCTTAAATAATATAAAAGGTAAGGCTAGCACATGAATACTAACAAAAGGCCTAGCTTTAAATAATATATGATGTAACCACCAAAAGTATTGTGCAAGCCTTCAATATCATTCAAAATATCATGCTTTGGTGGTCCTTACTCAATACTAATAATGGATCAAGACTATAATTAAACTTTAATAATCCTTAAGGGAACCGAATTCGCTAGACTTTGCAATAAATTTGGAATACAAGTACTTACTAGATGGGACTTTTAGCTTCATGAAGTTAACATAAAGCTATCTTGCATGACATTCATCCCCAACTATTACAAAAAAATTATGATAGACATACACATGTATTATGCTATATATGATATTTAAAAATTGTAAACTTGTCAAAGATTGTAGTCCCTTAATATATTAATTTTGTTATTGAAAAATAATATTAAAATTTCGTGAAGATTATTGGAGAGTCTTGTAACAATGTTGAATTTTCATGAGTGCAACCGAATGCTCTACCACTAAGTGTTTATGCATAAGCAATGGATAATATCAATTATCTAGGCTCAATTTTTAAGGCTTTAAATAAGTACATGCACGTGCCCATGCATGCATGCGTATGCGTGTGTGTGTGTGCATGTGTGTGTGCATGTGTGTGTGTGTGTGTGTGTGTGTGTGTGTGTGTGTGTGTGTGTGTGTGTGTGTGAGAGAGAGAGAGAGAGAGAGAGAGAGAGAGAGACTTGGAAAGCGTATGCAACCATACTAGTCATAGATATAAGCATCACTTTGAATTGTAGATCCTAAATGACAATAAAAGGGCCGATCCATCTCCATTATCCAAACCCCACCTTTAATCGACTATAATCATTGAGGCTTTCAACCTCATTAGTTGTGATATATTATAGACAGTGATTTTTTTGTATTATTTCATTATAACAAATAAGCATGAAATACTATGTTCTTGATGACTATGCTTCAATCTAAGTGTGGCAACATCCTATACATAGCTATTCAATAAGATGTTTAATAGGGAACTTTTGGCTAGCCAGCTAGTTGTGCAACGCTTACCAAGTGAAGAAAAAGCTTGAAAAGGAAACCTTGAGAAATAGAGGTCGAACAAGAATGCTTTATATTCATCTAAATCATGGAAAACCTATCATGATATCCATGTGAACTAGAAGCATTGATATACTAATATCACGTAGTTCTTTGCTATGCTATAAAAAACCATCTATTGCTATTTGCGAAGACTTTGAAAACAAAAATAACATTGCATAAGCTAGGACATCTCTATGGTGTATCTCCACTTGCACAATAGTTTCAATCATAGGGAATACCATGTGAAAATCAAAGAACTCTTTGCGTGGATATAAATACTGCCATTGCCATTAAATTAAGAAACTATTGTATATTGACCTTGCATCTATGTATTGATTTCTAAAGAGATGATAAGGTGAAGATAGCTCAGGACTATGGCTTCTTCCTTATGATTTTTTGGTTTTGTAGAGAAGATGTAAGCAAATCCTACACTATCCACAATGCCCATGCAAAGTCTACAACAAAATGAATAATAAGCGTAATTACAAGAAAATGACAACATTGCAAGACATAATCCGATTCAAATAGTAAAGGTTCTTCCTCAATAGCGTGTCATCTACATGGATCAATGTTCAAAGCCTAGTCATATCTTCAAAGCCCCAATCATATCTTCATGCCCCTTTGAGTTCTTTATCAACTCCTCCCAATGCACTTTTGTTCTCCCTTCATTCTGTTTGAATGAAGATACCACTTCAAGTAGGATGTAGCCTGTGGTAGATGATACAGTACTGTACTCAAGGACATGGCTAGAATATTTGAATGGTTCTTCGATATGCCCTACTTTACATATGGAATCAATTGGTAATGATAGTGCTTTTGGTGGCATCTCGTGTTGGCGCATACGCTTCCAAGGGTGCCATTCTATGGCATTATATTAGTACCTTGACTGTCATATGGAACTTCACCTTTCTTTTTACTTTCTAAAGGTAGTGCTTATGATTAATTGATGGGACCTTACATCTATACTCATTGCACCTATAGCATCATGAACCCAAAAATGAGGAAGCAACCAATATAAACTACAAACCCTAAGGCCAAAGGTTTGAGATTACTAATGTTGGAACCCACTACTTAGCACCACTAAACAAGGCTTTGGAATCTCAACTAGTTCTGGAGCATGGGACCTAAACCTTTGGAAGCAAACTCTACTAATGTATCACTTACAGACTAAGAGGTGGAATCAAGTACAACAGGGGATAAAAGTATGCCAAAAGTGTGAGTGTGTCCAGATTGTATTGAGAGGGGTATTTGCTAGCATACCCTTATTGCTTGGGTCCAAGAAACATAGTGGAATTGCATGGCATAAGTTGTTGTACCATCCTCCACATGTCAAAATGCTCAAAAACCATGTCAAGGCCTTATCTGCCCCACTAGGAGATACATTCACTTAATGAGTTGCTACAAGCTCACTAGTTGAAGATAAATGGGAGAGGTCACTTTCAACTATAACGACCCCTTCCCTCACTCATTTCATGAAGCAAGTCCGTCATATACTTACATTCCCCTACCATTTTATAACCTCCACTCTCCTCCTCCTAATTTCCTCATCCCTTACTCCTAGCTCATCATCCTCATGAGAACCCCTATCTCTTGCTCCACCACTCTCCTCTCCAACCTTAACTCTTGAACCTATAGCCTCTTTTCTTGTCATCTCTCTGCCCTTAGCCAATCTGCACCACTCCATGTTGTAGTTATGGCTTTCTTCTCAAGTGTGATAGGGCCTTGATTCTCTAGTAGATTATTTTAGCCTTGGTTCATTTTGATTTTTTATGTATGATTGTTAATGTAAATACTCAAATCTATTCTATCCATGTGGGCTAAATTTCTCTCTATTATTGTGATACTATTTCATGCCACTTCCATCTTGCTCTATTCTCACATACTGTGTTACTATTTATACCCATTCCTGACTGTGGATCTATGAAGAGTCTTTTTCATGTTGATGCACAATGTCCATGTTGAGGGTTTAATCAATTGTGAGAATATGGAAGTCTGATCACTTGTAGTATTGTCGAGTCAAGGTTGAGGGTAGTTATAGGTAGTTATTTAATGTAAAAAATGTTATGTCAAAATTCTACAAATTCATAAGTGAAATGTCTTGACTTATCATGAAGCTTATATGTATCACTAATCATAAAGGAATGGACTAAAAAAAGGGTAGTTTGCTATCACCACGTAACTAAAACAACTAGTGAAAGTCATTTGAGATGGCATGTCAAAGTGATATGTTATGTAGATCCGAATATATTTGACCATCTAATCCCTCCTAGTCTTGGGCAGTTTTGGCCCCATTGATCATTACTCCTTGCTACCATTCTAATACCCATTTAGGGGCACATCTTTGTATTGCTGCCATTCAGATTCTTAGGATAACTATTAGCTAAGTGGGGAATCTAAGAGACACGAGAGAATGTTTCTCAAGATCATATTCCTCCATTGTAATAGCTCATGCTCAGTCGTATCAAATGCTCCATTGTGTTGTGAATCATGCCCATTCATATCAGATGCTTCATTGTATCAGTTGATGCTCAATCATATAAGATGCTCGATTGTATACATTGAGTTTTGTGTTGTTGTTGTAGCCTTGTATTGTGATATTACATGTTTCTAGAGCGATCCAACGTAAAAGAACTTTGTTGATGAAGTAAACCTATTAACACTTTAGTGACCATGACAGCCAAAATAACTCTAATGGATTCATGTTTGTGCATGTGATGAGCACTATCTTTGTTGGGAGGAACAACGTGCTGCTGCTATCCAGGTAAGTTGTGACACAAGTGGTAGTGTTTCGTCCTTGGATGATTCTGCTGAGGAAATTTTGACCATTTTCACATATACTTCATTCATAGCACTACCTTTCCTCCACCATAGCCTCAATTAATACAGTTTCATCATTATGCTCCCCATCTTTTCCAACTTACATAGCCTCAACAAGCCACCATAAAATTAAGTATCCTAAATTTTTGGGCATTCATTGGATGATCTAGATGCTCATGTTTTTCTATTTGAAGTGTAGTGCAAAATGGCTATACACATTTTACCACTCATGATGCCATGCACGATGTATTTTTGGCAAGGTATTAGGAGCAAAGCCCGATGGTTCATGTTTTGGCCAAGTTAGGCCATACAAACAAAAAAGATCTCATAGTAGATGAATATGCGTCCAAATCTCAACATCTCTTATGACAAATACCATAAGCAAATCAACTGAATCGTGAGGTGTTGAATTGCAATTTTGTTCATGGTCTCTCCAAAAATCTTAAACATTCTATCGCCTTTGTTGACATCACAAATCTCACTCTAGAGCAAGTGGTGGAAGCTACAATTTTGGTAGAACATGTTGGCCCACAAGGCCAAGCAATCGTGCAAGCCAAAGTGCAAGAGCTCTAAAATAATTAATATATCCAGAAGCGGATCTAGTAAATGAAGATAGGACAAAATCTTCCTTGATCACATCTTTTCTTGCAATTAATATATCCGGAAGCAGTTCTGGTAAGCAAAGATAGGAGAGCATCTTCCTCGAGCACATCTTCTAAAACAAAACAATTAATATATCCGGAAGCGGTTTTGGTAAGTGAAGATAGGAGATCATTTGTCTTGGGCACATCTTTTCTTGAAACACTTCAAGAAAGAGTTGGATAGATTTGGCCAAGGCCAATGTGCATTCTTGGCTTGGCTAGATCTTCACAATGCTATTCCAACAGGTTCCAGCCAACTATCTCGCCCTCCACTAAGATTATGTCCCTAGAAGGGCTCAAGCATAGAAGGAACTACCTCCAATCGCACAGTCAAACCATCAACTCCAATGGGCCCATATCCAATAGAGCTGATTACAATTATGGCACCCAAAACATCAACTCAGATAGGCTTAGAGCCAATAGGAACAACTACAACTACAACTATCAAAACTTTAACTCTGATAACTTAGGTGAGGAAGCCACTGGTCCTATTCCCAAAGGCATCCAATTTCTTCAATTTGACCTCCTCACTCCTTTAGGAGCATAGGGCTCCTTCCAAAATGATCTCCATCTTGAAATGCAAGAATACTTTGAATCAGAGGGAAGACCCAAAGAAGTAACATCATTCGACATTGCTTCTTTGGAATATTGAACAAGATGAGTTTGAGGCCCAATCCAAGATGATGGTAGTGCATCCCCAAATGACTGATATGGCAGTTCCAAATCCACAATCTACAAACCCGAACCTCATTGACTTAGCCATTGCATTGTAGTGTACATGGTATGCTTCTTGCTTCATCCACCCAAATCAATAGGAGTAGGCCGAGGTTAATAAGCTAAATGAAGAGTTGTGCACCTCAACTTAGCACTATGAGTGATAACATCAAATGTGGAAGTGGCACATAAAATTTGGGAGGCCTGATTGGAGCAATTGACGATCAAACTTGTGGCAGTTTGAGAGTTCCCAACAGTAGAGTTGCACAGTAGTGGGGTGGCTCCAAATGCTCAATCAGTGCAACAATTAGTGGCAAATAGCCTGAGGCCCACATAATTGTTTTGGAATCCTAGCCCTAAGGCTACATGGACCCTTTGGCCTCATCTTATAAGCTCGAGTATGGCACATTGATCACGTTGGCGAAAAATAGTTTGCCCGAATGTAGTTGAGCGATGGGTGGACCATGTTAAATGGCTAGCTTGAATTCTCCAACTACGTTGTAAGAAGGTAGTGATCCTCCAAAACAACCCAAAACACCCAGATGCAGAGTCAGAAGTAATGCACTTCTAAACACTAGTGGAGCTCAAAACAACCAAAGAAGCAGAAGGGAAAGGGAGCACCCCACCAAGTAAGTGGCTGCAATGATGTCGTGTATAGACTATCTAAAAGCCAATTTGAGGAAGGCAATGGCCCAAGGAAAAGATCCAATCATATCGCCTATGCCAGCTACCATGGATGCCCTCAGTATGCTAGCAAACTTAGCCCAAGGACCATTGATGGAAGACCTAGTGGTCCGGATCGTGAAGGAACAATTGTCTACTTTGCAATAGGAAAAAAATTTCACACCTAACCAAGTAGCCACCATGCCAATGTGATGGATACAACCTTGATAGCATAATCTCCATGGTAGAGAACCCTCTACGACTTCGTGAGTGTTGGGGCCAAAATCCAAGCCCTTTGCCCAAACTTCCACCTCTCCTTCCTTCAACTTTATCGATGCCTCCCATCCATGCTCCCATTGTTTCCCCACCCTATGATCGTCCCAAGGGTGATGACCTTGAAGAAGGAATTGATGATGAGGCTTAGGAGCTAGATGATTTATTGGGCACATGTTTTGAGTTTTACCCACCATCTCGCAAGCAATTTGGGGAAATGCATTCCAAGTCAACTCCTCAATCTAGAAGTGGCTTTGTTGACGAGCTGGTTAACCCTAGCATATGTCTCAGATCAACTCCTAAGTCTAGAACTGGCTACTGAGGAAATTGTTAATTTTAGCAAGGAGTTTTCAATGCATACTATTGGACAGGTGGTTTGGGGGAACACCTTCCCAACCCCTAGACTGGAACATTCAACTAAGACACGTAAAGTGTAAGGAAGTATACTCAAAATTTTGAACCTTTTGACCGTCTATCCTTTATCGAATCTTTAGATGCACCTTTCAAAGTCATTTTAGGTTTTTTTGTTCCACTATGAGTGCTATTGTTTGATCAAGTCTAGACTCAATGCGACCTATGGATGGACCATCGGATACTCTATAGTACACAACCTTGGAAGCACCAGACCTCATTGACTCCATGGGAAATCAAACTTATTACCATTGTATAGTTTCTTAATGTAAATAGCCATTTTTCCTTTTAATCCTTGTATGCCAAACATTCTCCCTTGAAAGAATGACCATTCGCCAAAAGTATCACACGAGAATTTGGGTTTACTATGTGGTTATGTCAACTATTTGCATGCTTGCACATGGCACCACATGTTGGATATGCAAGCATTCAAAACATTGTGTGATAATATATAACTATCATGCGGTATTATAGATCATATCGTGTGGTGTTTTTAGCATATGACATGGTATAGTCATGGTTAGTCGGTTTTGCAAAGACAATGGGAAAAAAGGTGGTTTTGGGCATTTTGACCATTTTTTACATTTTAATAACATATTTTAAAACTTTAAAAACATAGTAAAAGAGCCTTGCCAATAGGTGCAGCCCAATGCTCATGAATTGAGATGAAAATTTTGACTTGCCTTGACATGCATTCTTTGAGTTATTTAGCACGGGTTTGGAAATCACCTTTGAATAAGGTAATTTACATCCATGGAGTTGCTCTACTATTGATTGAAGTTGCCAATACTGTGGTATGTGGAGCTTGATCCTTTTTCCAAGATTGTTTTTGGCCGTGCTTTGGTGCTTGTAGCCATGAAGGGGGGGTAGGGGGGGGGGCAACGCCCCCCCTAGGATGTTGACCGGGGGGTTCCAAGGGGGCTAGCAACATGCATTAGGCCCCCCTTGGTGGGGGTTCAAGGGAAGTGCCCCTGATGCCATAAATACATGAAAATCGGTGCATGAGTGAGTTGCTTATGATTTGTGTGGTCAAAATTGTAAGATAAGGGTGTGGCTCGGTAGGAAAGCAGTGGATATACTGCTTGTACATCTTGTATCTTTCGCTTGCTGGATAAGAAATACATAGGATTGGCTGTTCTCTGTGGACTTAGCCCACACTAGGTGAAGCATGTATATCGGTGTCTCTTTGTCTCTTCCATTCTATGCGCTGTATTTATTGTGTATTTTATGCATTCCTTGTCATGCACTATTGCTCCGTTATCGTGTTGTTCCTAACAACTAGTATTAGAGTGTTTGTTTAAGCAACATCCATTGACTCCTTTAGAAGGAGGTTCTTGGTTTGAGTGGGAGTAGTGATAGACGAAGGCAAGTTAAAAATCGAGAAGTTCAATGGTAATAGCTACCAATATTGGAAGATGCATATTGAGGATTATCTATACCAGAAGTACCTTTTCTTGCCACCATTAGGTGGGATTGGAAAGAAGCCTGCGAGTATGTCAGTCAAAGACTGGGAGGTTCTCGACAGAAAGGCACTAGGAATGATACGATTGTGTTTGAAGAGTTAGTGGCTTTCAGCGTCCTTGAACAGAAGAAAACAAAGGAATTGATGAGCACCTTGGATACATTATATGAAAAACCATCAGCTTCTAACAAGGTATTTCTTATGAAGCATCTATTCAATCTGAAGATGTCAAAAGGTGGGTTGATAGTAGCTGATCATTTGAATCAGTTCAATATGAATAGAAGGCAACTAAGGTCTGTAGGAGTAAAATTTGATGAGGAGGTTCAAGCTCTCTTGATTTGTGCTCATTGCCAAAAAGTTGGGATAGCTTGGTCATGCCTGTGAGTAACTCGGTTTCTTGGTCGAACACTTTGAAGTTTGATGATGTTGGTGGTGTTCTCCTTAGCGAGGAAATGCAATGAAAAAGCACAAGTGAAACATCAAGTAATGCTTTGACTCTTGAGAAGAGGGGAAGACAAAGGGAGAGAGGAAAGAGCCTAGGACATCGCGAATTTAAGATTCAGAAGCAAATCCAAATCCAAAGGGAGTCTGGAGTGCTGGCATTGTGGGAAGAAAGGACACCTAAAGAAAGATTGTTGGTCCACGAAAGAAAAAGGAAGGAGATGCACAATAAGAGAATATCTAGGAAGCAAATGTAGTAGGTAGTGTGCTGTAAGATGCCTCATGTTACACTTCATAGGAAATATTTTCAAGACTCTGTTCAAGGTGATTTTGGAGTTGTTCATTTAGGTGATGATGAAGCATTGAAGGTTGTTGGAAAGGGCAAGGTGTTGATAAAGTTGCAGAATGGAAACCAATGGTTGAAGGAGGTAAGGCATGTGTTCAGGGTTAACTCCACCACCCCACTAAGCCACTACTTCCAGGAATAGAATACAGTTTGTAATTGAAAAATGGTTATAACTATTTCCAAGAACTCTCTTGGATTTCGTCTCTATAATGATGTATGTGGCTGCCAACAATTATCGAACTGCAGTATGGCTGAGGTATTAGTCTGTTTTGGCTCAAGTTGAGTTGTTCAAGGAAATATCAAGAGGAGAGACTTTCGTGTTCAGCTCTCCTGTACTTTTGAATGTCTGGATATATATTTACAGTCTTTCCTTTGAGTTATCTACTCAGTTTTTGGCTGTGTATTGTTCTTCAAATTTGCATTTCTTCCAGTTAAAGTTAGGCAAGTGTTTTGCATTTTGAGTTAACTGGGAACAAATTTGGCGATCATACCCAATGCTCAAACTCAAAACCTAAGATGACTGGTGCGGAAAGGTGATGGACAACAATCGGACACCATTTCGATTCAACACAGAGTGAGGTAATGAGCAGATAGCTTTGCCACAAAAAAGAAGTGAAGACGATGACTGCAGACTACAAGACAAGGAAAGCATAGAAAGCACAAGACAATCGGTACTACAATAAAGCAACTCAAAGTCCAAAATAGAGCAACAACAATATGACTTCATTTTGCTGCACAGAGAGTCGCAAACAAGCCAAAGAGCAATATGACTCAACAAGCAGACGAGTCGATAATCAACAAGCAAAAGAAGAGGAAGAGCAATCCGACAATGATCGAACAAGCAATCAGACAGTAGTTAGCACTATCAAAAGATGAGAAAAGACTCCAAGCCACTGAAAGAAACAAGCATGAAGCTAAAGAATCTTGTTGCAACATTTCCAAAGCACGATGGACAAGCTGAAACAACTGCGAAGGTGTTACAGAATGTAGTAAGCAACTATCTCAAGCAACAACCTACAACCAGGCAGAACAACGTCTGACTCAATAATAGTCATTGATGATGGAGCGCAAGCTCTGAGCAACAAGAAAAAGACACAAAGTCAGAAAGATTGGTGACCATCAGCACCAACAAATCGCTATAAAGGCAACACAACAATCCCATTGTCATCTCCCTTGCTACCTTAGACCAAAAAGAAGGCACCTGTTCTCCAACTTGTCAGGATTCAAAATCCCTTAGTCAAAGTAGAAAAGTTTGGCACATGGGGCTATAAGTTTCCCCAGACGTTGCCTGTCCAATGTGCCAGCAGTAGTGACATGGTGATGGTTCTGTAAGAGGAGGGAGAGAGAGAGAGAGAGAGAGAGAGAGACCATGTCCAAATGAACTGGAGAAGAAAAATGACTTAACCAGAGTAGAAGAGGGCTTGTGTTCTCTTTGGGAGGTCGTCTTCTTCGTTGGGAGGGTGCCGTTCGACAGGATTTTGTGTAGTTTGATAGCGAAAGTGAGAGAGGGAGAGAGAGAGAGGAGTGCACACGATATAGCTACTTGTACACTAAGTGTGCTGACAATGAACATGAAGATATACATGTGAACCCCTTAGGGTTAGGGTTTGCCCCTATGCCCTATGTGGATAGTGCAATTTACACTATCTTTAACACCCCCTCTTAAATTGCACTGGGTAAGTAGAGGGTGCATGTACAAGAACTTTTTGTGGATTTTGTTTGGTGTGTATGCTAGCATCCAAAATTGAAAAGAAAACTAAAAAGAAATTAGAGTAGCATGTGCGTATGTGAGCACAATAGCGGAAGCATGTACAATGAGTACAACTTATGTGGTCTTGCATAAGATGTGCATTTCCCCCTCTTAAGTTGTGTGTCATCCTTCTCCTTTGGGAATAAAACCCTAAAGATAGGCCAAAAGGAAGAGGAAGGAAGTATACAAAAAGTCAAGTCCACTTGGATCAAAGACCGGTCGATCAAAAGATGACTGCGTGAATAACAGTGTGTATGGCTGCGTACTGAACATGTCAAATCTGTACATGTTATGAGTCACCATGGATTGTGCAGCTGCTCTGTGGAAGAGGCATCTAGATGCAAGGCTAGTCGATGTAGCAATGGAAAAAGAATCTGGTAGGTTGTGACATACGAGGGTGTCACCAACCCAAAAGAACTAACAACAATGTGTGAGGTATGCTGTAGTAGAGTAATCTTTGTCAAATGATGCAGGGTTGTAGAAGACTGCATAGTCCATGTGGACAGAGTGATCCAGGGGCTGAAAATTTGGGGCTGAAGGTGCAGGTATGATATGCCGCTCTGCTGAAGAAGAGGCCCATAAAGCTAACAAGGTACGGTGCCTTGACAAACCTGTATGCTCAACTGTCATGAGCTGAAGGTCGTTTGATGTGTGCATGGCTAAACATCCATTGGCATGAGATGTAGCATCTGTCATAGGCTCATTGAGAAGGAGCTGACAGTAGAAAGGCCTACAAGCCTAAAGTACAGCTATGAATGCATAAGATGGCCCTAAGGCAAATGAGATGCTGAATGCTGATGAAGGGATCGATTTGTAGTCGTGGATCCAACCATTGATTTGCATCAAGTATGGACTATATACTATAGCCATAAGTGCATGCTGAAACACACTGTCTCCCCGGTTGCACTATGGCTAAACTTGATGATGTCTATTGCACTGGGGCAGGACCGCACTGATGCATAATTATCCTCATACTGAGGAATGATTTGTTGATCGAAAGATGTGGTGATCGCTGGATCCAAGGGTGTAATGCAGCATGAGTGAGTCGATGCTGAAATGTCTTGAAGACTGATCTGCTAATATGAAGTGCTGAAGGGAACTCAGCCCATGGTATGCTCTATGTCAAAGTGAAAGCATTAGTGATGGATGCTGTAATGGAATGATCTGAAGAGTTGGATGCACTGTGGCATGTATCTTTGCATGCATCAGAAGAAGTGTGTGCCTCGTACTGAGAACTTACCTGCTCAATAACTACATGATCACTGGTGAACTCCTGCTAAGTATCTGCATATGATGTGATAGTAGATGGAGTCAGATCCATGCATGAATGTAGATGGGACTGCCTCGTACTGAGGACTTACCATCAAATATGCCTCATGCTGAGAGCTTACTACTGAATGTGCCTCGTGCTGAGGGCTTACGAGAAGTGTGCCTCATGCTGAGGACTTACCGAGGAATGTGCTTGATCAAAAGCTGTGAACTGATCCATACTAACATGTGGTAAATTTGCATCTGATCTCTCAAGGCCAATGAGGCTTGAGTCGGCATCATAGACGAGTCTTTTTTTAATTTTAGTTTCAAATTGTGGCGAATATACTAAGCTTTTATTTTTATAAAAGCATATAAACTTTCACAAGCCATATAAAACTTTCGCTTATTAACGAAACTAACGTGGAAAAACCATCCCTATTCCACATGCATCGGAAGCCCCGCACCACAAGAGGCTTTGGAATCAACTTCTACAAAGGAAACATACGTGGTGGATCCACAAGAACTTGTCTCCAAAGCGAGGACAACAAACCCACAAGAACCTATCGTTGTTTCTACCATGCTGACATCTGCAATGCACTCTTCGAGACACCTAAAGACCATTGGATTCCTTTTATCTATGCCAAACTCTAGGCTATACTCTAGTTAGTGGAAGTTTGTACCAGCAAACATGCAACACCGCTTCTACAAGCTTCACACATGCTCTTTACAAGAGCAAATACGTTGCCTGGAGGGATGCTATATACTTTTAAATTTAATGCTTCTAGCTCACAGTCCATGCACTAGATCTAGGTGAATATAGCAAGTCTAAATCTTAGGTGAGAATAGAGCAGGGTCAAGTGAGTCTTCATCATGCATAGTTCAATCTGCCACCCCATATTAGTTCATTCCATCGCGGATCGTCGCCTTATAGCCATCCTGCCGGATTGTCATTTTATAGTCATCTCGCCAGATCGTCATCTTATAGCCATCCCATCGGATCGTCGCCTTACAGCCATCTCACTGGATCATCGCCTTATAGTCATCCCACCAGATCACTGTTGTATAGTCATCCTATCGGATCATCGCCTTAATGCTATCCCCCCGATCATTGGGATACTGAAAACTATTAAAGGACCCCTCATCCTCCTGGATCATCGCCTTGGGATACTGCCCCCCCACCATTTGAATGTCCTTGGCCTTGTCCTCCTCCATCGACTCATTTGTTACCCGCATGTCTGCGTTCTTTCCAATAGATCTAGAAAATGAATTCTTCAATTCGAAAGGGAACTCAGTCTTCACCCCCCAAATCCAGCACCTATTGATCCATTGCCCATCGGCCCATCTGAATCCCAAAGCATGCCCTCAGGGTCAATCAAGTTGCCATCTGACATCCCTGTAGCCAAACTACAAACTAAGGAGGAGATCATGACATAGCAAACCTATCGATAATTACAACTCAAATTTTGTAGGCCGGTGTCCTCCGCGATGCAACAGAGAACCCCCACTTCCACCACCTCAATGTGGATGTAGTGCGCTTAGCCTTGGTCCTACCAGTAGTTGCAAAAAAGTATACACATAAGAAGAATCTGCACGAGCCCCTTAGTAAGATCTACAACTATGACATGAAGAAAAGCAAGGGCCGCATCCATTTCTCAAAGCTCAATATGCCCACACTGGATAAATTGGCCAGAGTGCTCCTGTTGTTGACCCATGTCAAACACATGGACCACCATCAATCTATAGTTCCAAACATCCTTGCGAGGCTGGTAGAGCCACAGGTCACCAATTGGGTAGATTATTTCTATACTCAAATGAGAGAGGACCTCAAGACACATGGGAATGTCCTGAGCAACCCAATGCCTTACATGCCCATACTTTACCACATGTTAGAGCAACAACCACCAATCGAATATGGGCTAGCTGACAAAGAAGCTACAAGAGACGTTCCAACAGAAGAAGAGACAATGGTGGCAGCTGCATGTTGCCATTGATGCCATGGCCACAATCATCAGAATAGACCCAGAGAAGCTAGGTGGTGAGCCAATTTTGAATTCCTTTTTGAGTAACTTCATCACATCATTGAGGAAATGTGTCCCTTGATCACTGACAAGCTACAAAGGGCACCCATACCTGCAGATTATATTCTCATAGATGAACTTAGCTATAATCTGAATAGAGTTATCTCAAAGTGCCTTAGCTTTTGCCCACTTAGTTGCATAATCAGTGGCAACAATGATGTATTTATTTTGAGTGAACCTGGCTAGTTTAAAAGGACCAACAAAATCCAAACCCCAACGCTGAGAGGATTTCCATGGTCTGGCTGGTTGCAAAGGCATAAATTGTTTACCTTCGAGTGTTTCGAAAAACATCACATTGCAGACACCTGGTCTCAACATCCTTGAATAAGGTTTCCTACCATAATCCTAATTACAAGACTTTTTAGTAGTTAAGTCCCCTTTGAAATGTCCTTCTGATGAACTCGAGTGAGGCTGCTGCAACATGACACCTTGTTCATGTGGTAATGCCCAACAATGCAAAATCCCATCTGCACAGTGACGATATAGCTATCCGGCAATAAAAGTATACTTCCAAGCCTTTAAAGCTACTTGCCTGCATTTCTCTCGAGGCATGGTTTCAAGAAATGTGCCTTTAGACAAGTAATCCATCAACTTGGCATATTCATTCTCACAATAATCAATTGCAAACAATGCAGCATCCGGCAATTCCATATCAACTCCATGTGTTTCATTTGGTGCTGGTAACCTGGACAAACAATCAGCACCCACATGACTCTTGCTTGGATTATGAATAATTTTGAAGTTAAATTCTTACACCAAGAGCATCCAACAAACAAGCCATCCTTGAATGGTAGTCTTATTTAAGAGATAGCAAGGCTTGATAATCCACATAAAACACAAAGTGGTTACTGAGTAAATAGTGCCTTAGTTTTTGCACACTAAATACCATTCCCAAAGCTTCTCACTCGATAGGGCTACAATTTCACTCTGTAGGTGTCAGCAATCGGCTAGCATAATATACTGGATAGTCCAATGGACCATTCGAAATAATACCCAAAGAATAACTAGAAGCATCCACACTCTAGCGGTATCAAAGAGTTGATCTTCCTCCATAGGGTTTAAGGATTCATGTTATCCATCGTGAGACCAAGGCACAAGTTATATGAATCCTTTGTAAAATCCAACCATGTTTTAATTATTAACCTCCATGCTGCACAATCTATAGGAATCATCACTGGAATAATTTCTAGAATTCCATGTCATCAATTCTGCGATGGTATTACATCTAAACATATGTTGTATTCAATCTAGGATGAAGAATTGTCTCAAGAACTTTATTGCAGTGGTCTAGACATGTCTATAACTAAGAGCCAACATTCTAGACAACTACACAAATCCACATTCTAAAAGAGTTTCAATGAGCTCACAAATCAATGGCATTCTACTTTCCCTCTCCACTCCTACATCATTTCAAACTTCACAAATTGGATCTTCCCTTGAAACCCTTTGGCCATGGTTATGGCCATGAGAGTAAGAGGCATCCTCCCAAGTTGATGGGTGCATGGGCTTTTGAAAAACTTGGACACATTAAATAATTTCCTTAATGATTTGTTTTCTATTGACTATGACCATCACTAAGTCAAAAGCATTAGTGATGCTTGGAGTAGACTTCGATAGGGCCTACATCATAGTTGGGTGGGACTATTTTGTAGAAGACTTAAGAGTATATGGGTTTTATGGAATTGTTCACCAAGATGATATAAACTCAGCTATAGGTGATGTATTGATTATCATTATTGCAAACACTTTGGAGCATCCGATCTTAACTGTGTGGGAGGAAATGCATGGCTCTACTAATGTGCAGCAGTTACAGAGACGGAGTTCCATGAGGTCCAAGAAAGATTGGAGGCAGAGAGGGTGCAGAAACGCTAGGGAGTTGAGAATATTGTAGAGGCCTCATCATTGGCACCACCTCAAGCAATTGATGAGAGAAAAAGCTCCATCGATATAACTCGTCCGGGAATGGATGAACAAGATGCTGCCCACATTGTAAGTTCATGATATTTTGTCAATATGAATGAATTTATGTTCATAGTTTGGCATTGAGAAGATTACTGATGTTATCTCAATTTTCAGGTTGTCATCTAAGTTGATCAGTTTGCGACACGTAAAGGGGGTTGAGGTGACATCATCGGTGTGGATTCAGCACTAGGACACTACATGGGAATGTTCGAGCACCATAGCCTAGTGTGCTTCCATACTTTGTTCTCCCCTTATGGGAATGAGGAGATGATAAAGTGCAGGGAACTTTTAAAGCTAGTCTCCCTTGTGCCTTTACCCCCTTCAGCGCGCAAATGTATTTTGGTGAGGTGGGATTTGGAACTATCTACTTTTGGAGAGAAACTAGCAGGAAGAATCATGGCGGTTGCTACTATGGGTGCTTCGATAGGTGTTTATGATGCTGGGTAGCTTGTAGAATCTTTAAGTGAACCCACTATTTTGTCAACTCAGAGGAGAGCAGCAATAATAGCTAAAGGTAAGCAAGCAAATGTTTTGTAAAAAGTGCATCTATTGGATGCAAAATACAAGAGATATTGTATAGACGTCAAAATTTAATATATATTTCTCTTGTTTTCCAGATGGGTGGTGTTTTCCATTATAATTGAGTTTCATTTCTTGGATTTTAGTGTATTCTTGTATTCTCCAAAATTTGCATCAAGTAGGGCTTGTTTTTTTATTAAAAAAGTCAAGTAGGACATGAGGCTAGAGCAAGAGGGAGAGTATTGTACATGAACTCGATGAATTGCAAAAGTGGATAATTATAAATGATACTATGAAATTCCTTAATTTAAATATACGGTTGATATTGAAGAAAAGTGCATTCCCTTATCAAAGGTTTCAAGAATTCTTTAAGTTACTAGGTGTATGAATAGACAAGTTCAAGATTGCGGATAAACTCTAATCAAGTTTGCTAGTGTAACAGTGCCTTCATTCCAGGCTTTCTGCGGTGTCTTCTAGGGACTCCTCCACCTCCTCCTCCTCCTCCTCCTCCACCTCCACCTCCACCTCCACCTTGCCTACTGCCAGCTTTGCCTTTTCCTTTTGGTGTGCGATGCAATTCTGGCAAAGATTTTCCACCCTATCTAGAATGTGGAAAGTCCTGAGTGGCATTGTGCCATGCCGGTCGTCGTTGTTGGCTCTCCATTCCCTTTGTTGTTGAGCCAATCGAATCCACCTTTTCCTGGCATCTCCTTGTCCTCTAGCCCATTCTTCCAATTTGCGTCTTTTGCGCTCTTGTTCTTTTGGTTTGCTTTCTGGCTCTTGAGGTGCCTCAGGTTGACTTTGAGGATTTGATTGCTCTCCATGATCTTCTTCATCGTCATCTGTTTGTTCATCGGTTTCTGTCCTCTCCTCCTCCTCCTCTTACCTCCTCTTTCTTCTCTCTTCGATCATTGCATTGTATACATCGAGAGGGATTGGGAGACTTATTCTGTCAACCGGTCTTCCAGTCTGGTTTGTTCTTTCCATGTCAGTGACGGGGGGGCTATGGGAGATGTGACAGTAGGAAGGAATGTACTAGTATGAGAGAGTACTAGTGGTACTGAGAAAATGAAGGTATTTGCATATATATAGGGGTACATTTATTTTGTGCATCATTATTAGTTAGCCCCCCCCCCCCCCCCTTTCCCCCTTTACCCCCCTTCAACCCCCCCTATTTGTCATCACCCCCTTGGGGGTTAACCTCACAAAATTTTAGTGTGCCACGTGCATTGTAAAGAAGGGATATTTCTTTAAAAAATTACTTAGTTCATTAAAACATTGGGTTTTTTCATTCAACTTTAGGAAAAAATTACGTAAAGAGGGGTGTTTGCTTTGGGGAAAAAAACTTATCTAAGGGGTTTTTGAAATTCCCCTTGAACTCCCGTGATACATAGGGTTTCTTAGCTCGAGGTCGCTCCCCCAACCTTTTCTCATCGCCCACCCTTGTTGATTCCACAAGTACACAATTTAACGCTTGTTTTTTAAAAAAAAGAGCCAATTAATCAAATCTCCACAAGAAATATTGAAGTGCGATTTTAATTAACATCAAAGTACATTTGGTTTAGCGATCCAACGCTTTCCAACACGACTTCTGGTTGCTATCCAACTTCTATGTTTTTGGAAGCTTGCGAAGATATCCATGAATTTCTTCTTTTACCATTTGAGTTTGACGAACTGCTTGGGCTAGCTCCGTTTGCAAAGCTTTATTCCTTGCATAGGAGGACCCGGCTATACCATGATAGAACCACTCGAACAGCTCATGAAGAGCATTACTTCCATTAATCCCCCCCCCATGTCGCGTACTCTTGAAATAAGCACCTCGAGCTCTATAATGAGACTTTTCCATCCCGCACTCCAAGCATTCAAGGAACCATATTGGCGAAGAAACCACATACCATGAGCATAAAGAATGTGCTGCATACATAGAAAAAACATGAGGTAAACAAGAATAAATTGATTGCATTTAAAATTTTGAAAAAAGCAAAGATCGAACACATGTAGTGAGTAATGTGTGATTCACCCCATCCATCTACCATGGCTTCAATGAACTCTTTCACGATGACTTTATATAGTTGCACATCATCATCGGCTTCCTCAAGATCTTTACCAGATTATCCAATTATTTCCAAACACGTCGATTAAATCTACATTGGAATTATTGAAAAAAGTTATGTGATTGCACCACTAATTTGGAAGCTAATCCTCATGTCAGAACCTTGTTTTCCATGATTGGAAAAAAACTTCGTGCCTTAGAGCCTCCCATGGACACTTTATTTGGAAGATTTCCTGATTTTCCTAACAATTGAGCATCTTTGATTACCCCCATGTAGACCCATGCTTGAGAGTAAAGCTTCGACACGTGCTATACATGATGCCGCTCTCTCCTCCGGTTTCATGTTCCATACATATACAATATGCAAGTAAAGCAATTTATCAACAACAATGAGCTGCATCTCCACATGTAACACACAAAAATGCACTCTTTGTAATGGAATGTTTAAAATTGGATCCCAATTTTTATCGTTTTGATCTCTGTTGGGTGCAACATCTTGATTGCAGCTCATTACTCCATTGCTCCAATACATCTGTTTGTTAGCATCATCATCTGTGGTGTCATTCATTACATCTTTAGCATTCCCAAAGTCTTTTCCTCTTTTTATTTGCTGTTTCCCTCTATGTATTCCTATGTTATTGCCTCGAAGTTGTTGTGAGTGCATACAATAAAGACACGGATATGTCGCATTTGCACTCAATTCCAGACATACACTTCAATGTTTTAAGATCTCCTGCCATGTGCCATTCAACTTTAAATGATCCGAACCCTTCAACTTGAAGCAAATCTCCTTTCGTTTGCGCATCTATGACACTTGGAGTTGGAGATCTATCAAATACCGATTTCAAGAATGAGTTTGTCTTTAGGAAGTTCAAATGCGGCAAGCCACCAAATGTGCTTTTCCGATTGCACACTAAAATCTTCCCTAATTTCCTTATCTTTGGCATGTCCAAGGGCTTTATTCATCAAAGTAATACTAACCCTCTCCAACTTGTGGCCTTTTACAACCTTACATTCATCCAATTTGATAACGAATACTAACTTTCCTTTATAATCTGAAAGATTAAAAGATTTACATGATTAGAAAAGATTTTAATAAAAATTGCAGCTCTCTAAACAATATAGTTTTAACCAACCCCATGCTTTCATGTTGTAAAACTCCACCATTGCAGCTTGGACCCTACGTACATCCAAAAAAACATTATTATGCTCTGTGTACTCAAAGGTTCTTGGTCCTTGCCTTGCCCCTTTTAGTAGTTGGTCCTCCTTTCTTTTTGCTATGTTGGACATTTGTCTTATTTGTGCCTTCCAACATCATGCTTTCTGAGATGTGTATAAATCCACCCAACAAATCTTGAATAGCAGAATTTCTTTCTTTCCTTAATTTCTAATGTATACTGGTCTCGGCAATAGAGGATTCTTAATACCTTGACCTCGAAGTGCATTTATAAAGACATTATACACAGCTAAGTACCCTTGCCGACTAATGCCAGCAACATCACATGCATGGACAACTTCCGATGGATCTACAAGATTCTCTAAATCAGTTGCAACCTCTTGTAATATTGCATGCCGCAATGCATGCCGACGGGGGTCCCTAAGAATAGAAATGAATTCTTTCTTCTTAACTACACTCTTTACGGCACAAAGTTTGTTAAAGGAATGTCTTCCAATAACCTCCTCCATAAAATTTTAGCAAAAATCATGATAACGTTAGAAAAATAAATGACTCATTTGTAAGTAATGCTTCATAGTTACAAAATAGTCCAAATATGCATACCTTGTAGCTTTCACCCTGTGCTTCCTTGCTCCACCACCATATGCCAAGCTCTTCATTGGTTGCACGGGCTTGATCCTATGCTTGTAACCAAGAGGGGTTCTTTTTATCCTTTCTAATCTCCTAGTCAATGTAGCAAGCTCTTGTTGGATACACCAAGTCTTTTTCACCAGTTTGTTCTTCTCATCTATTAATCTTGTGATTGTCTCTTATGACCTCTCTTTTGCAATTTCTGAGTCAGCAAGTTTTTTTGGTTCTTGGGTTAGTTGTTCTTGGAGGTTATGCACGGTATCTCTACATATCTTTGTCTCTCCTTCCATTCGCAACAAGCAAACGTTCACAATGTGTGCTTCAGCATTGGAATGGCCGATGTGTTTACAATATTCTAGTAAGCCTTGAAGACCATCTCCTGTGCATATTGAATCAAACTCGTCACATTTTCAAACAAAGGTGGAGCACCTGTCAAAGGATCCACTGGATAGAGTCTACCAACACTCCATAAGTCGACATGCTTTGTTCCTTGTTGTCGTAATTGATCTAGTGTATCTTTGCCGACAACCTTGTGGCCATAACATTGACAAGTCGTGGCATACTCTGGTGCATTGGATCAGTTCAAAGAATAGAATAGAATCAATGGAAACAAGTTTGGGAATAGGCATGGTTTGGGGGAAGGTTTTGAAGAGTTTTGGGCCATTTTGGGCACTTTTGAAAAATTTCAAATTTTTGGGCTAGGGTGTACCCGTGAGATACTTTTTGGGAATGTGGAGCACCTAAAGGTTGTAAAGAGAGTTAACTTTTTGAGAGTGCGGGGGCCCTCTGTAACATCACCGTAAAGAGGGCTCAAGTTTGATTCACCACCCAACCATGATTTGTCGAGTGCCCCCTTCCCTTCCTTCATGAACTCTCCCTGAGTTCCTTCCTTCCTTCCTTTTGTGGAGCCTCACTCTAGAATCTCCCCTGAACCCAATGCATGACATGTGGACCCCTTTGATGCCAAGTGTCCTTTCAAAGGACCTTAATCTTTTAAACCCCTCTTGGCATCCTTAATTAATGCTAGTCATTTATTCGCGTGTCCACCATTGCACTGTCAAGCCCTCTAACTTCCCACTTCACCATATCCACACTCCCAGGATTATGGCTGATATAACATTACCTTCCCCTTAAGAATGATTTACGTCCTTGAAAACAAAATTGGGAAACCTCCTCTGGAGACTGCTTACCCTTTCCCATGTTGAACTCTCTTCAGGTCTATCTTTCCACTTAGCTAGACATTCTTGCCATATAGTATGTTGTGTTCTTTTTTCTTATTTATCTAGAATTCTTTTTGGTTCATGTGGTAAAGATGCAGGTTCAATGAGTTCAACTAGGACTTCATTTCCAATGAGATTATCATCATCTCCTAATTTTCTTTTTAGCCCACTAACATGAAAAATTGGATCTACTCTACATCCCTCAGGTAGGGCTAATTTGTACGCAAGTTCTTGAATCCTCTTAAGTATTGTGAATGGTCCACAATACCTAGGAGACAAATTTGGACATTTACCTGTTTTTAGAGATTCTGAAGATTCAGGTACCTTAAGGTAGACTTTCTCATTTACTTCAAACTCCAACTTTCTACGCTGGGGGTTTGCATAACTTCGTGCTCTATCTTGAGCTCTTCTTATGCTATCTTTAGCTAACTTAAGCGTTTGATTCATATCCTCAAGAAAGTCTTTGGCTGCTTGAACCTTCTCTTTTTCGAGTCCCATTGTCATTGGGGCTCTGGGTTGAAATCCATACATCATCATGAATGGGCTGAAACCTGTAGCTGAATATTTGGCACTATTATATGCAAATTCTAATATGGGCAAATACTGTTCCCAATTAGTTTGCCATTTACTTACATATGCTCGAAGCATATCCTCAATGATCTAATTGACACTTTCAGTTTAACCATCACTCTATGGATGATCCACAGTGCTCATATTCAATGAAGTTTCCAACCTCTTAAACACAACCCTCCAAAAATGGCTGTTAAATTTGCTATCCCGGTCACTAACAATACCGGCTGGTAGCCCATACAGTCTATAGATATGCTCCACAAATAGCCTAGCTAATTCTAGAGTTTTAACATCTTCACTGACAAGAATAAAATGAGCCATCTTGGTCAACCGATCCACAATTACCCACACAAAGTTGTGCCCCCTCTGTGTCCTAGGTAACCCCACAATGAAATCCATGGAGATACTTTCCCATTTGCCAGATGGAATCTCCAATGGGTGTAGGAGACCTCCTACCTTAAGGCGTTCAGCCTTATTGACCTGGCATTTTGGGCACTTCAATACATAATGTCCTTACCTATTCCAGGCCAAAAGAATTGTCTTTTCAAAAGCACCCATCTTCTATAGTATATTTTTTCCACTTGAGTCCTTTATCACCAACCTATGGTGTGTTGCCATTTCCATGCGACTTCTCAGTGAAAGCCTCTCGATTAGTTGGATCCCTATTTTTTAATTGCTTTCCATATTTCAAAGAAGTGAGGATCAAACTCACATTTCCCCTTTAAGGACTCTAGGAAATCATTCTGGAATTGAGTAAAACTCAATTCATTAACAATTGGCATTCAGCTAAGAGAGTCTGCTACCACATTAAACTTCCCTTTCCTATATGTCAATTGTATATCAAACTCTTGCATTAACTCAACCCATCTAGCTTTTCTACCTTTCAGCTCTGGCTGATTACAAATCCACTTAATGCTCTCCTGATTAAAGATGATCTCAAATTTTGCACCATATAAATAGTGCCTCCTCTTTTTTAAAGCATAGACTATAGCATATATTTCCTTCTCATATGCCGAGTAATTCCATTGGGCACGATCTAGCTTTTTGCTTTCAAAAGCCACAGGTCGACCTTTTTATATAAGTACCGCCCCAACAGCAAAATCACTAGCATCTGTCTCATGGTTCATTGGGATCCACTACTTTTAAGACAGGAGCTGCCGCTATAGCTACCTTTAATTTTTCAAAACTTCTCTTTTGAGGTTCATCCCATATGAAGGTACTTCCCTTCCCCTTAAGCTGGTCCGTCATCAGAACATCAATCCTAGCATAATCCTGGATGAATCTCCTATAGAATCCTGACAAACCTAAGAATATCTGTAATTCTTCTAGATTTGTAGGATGTGGCCATTCCAATATGACCCTTACTTTGTTAGGGTCCATACGTACCCCTTCTTGGGATATTATATGTCCCAAGTATTTCACTTCTTTTGCAAAGAATTCACATTTGGATTCTTTAGCAAAGAGTGAATTATCCCTAAGTAGCTGGAACACTTTCCGCAAATGTTCCAAATGCTTTTTCCTGGTTTTACTATAAATAAGGATATCGTCTAGATATACTACAACAAATTTCCCTAAATATGGCCTTAAGACACTATTCATAAGTGTCATGAAAGTTGCTGGAGCATTTGTTAATCCAAATGGCATTACTTTAAATTGATAATGCCCATACCTAGTACGAAATAATGTCTTAGGGACATCCTCTTCCCTAACTCGTACTTGGTGATATCCTGATCTTAAATCAATTTTAGTAAAGTATTTTGCCCCTTGCAATTGATCAAAGAGCTCATCAATGCGAGGCATAGGATACTTATTTTTTATGGTGATTTTATTTAGTGCTCGGTAATCTATGCATAAACGCATAGTACCATCCTTTTTCTTTACCAGCAATACTGGTGCAGACCAAGGTGAGCTACTTGTTTGGATTTGGCCCTTCCTAAGATATTCCGTTAACTGTCTCTCGACCTCACGTTCCTCCATTTGACTAAGCGTATATGGGGGTTTACAAACAGGGGTAGATCCAAGAATTGAATCTATTTTATGATCTACTTCTCTCTGAGGAGATAAACCTTCAGGTAAATCAGACGGAAAAACATCTTTAAACTCAAGCATTAAATCATTGAAAGAAGATTTATACTTTTTAACATTATCAAAAAGAACATTACTTCTTTCCGATGCAGAAGACATAAAATCACTAATAAAAGTAAGTTCACAAAAATATACCTCGCATTCTTCTTGGTGTAGTAGTCGTTCCAATTCCATCGAACAAATAAGAGGAGAGTTAGGCACATCATGTTCTCCTTGAATCTGGAAGACTCCACCCTCTTTTTCAAACATAATGGAGTTATTAAGATAAGTCCTCTGTAAGCTATGCCGAAGACTATATAGCCATTCTCAACCAATGGAGTTATTAAGATAAGTCCTCTGTAAGCTATGCCGAAGACTATATAGCCATTCTCAACCAAGCACTACATCTGTTTGGTCTAGATGCATGATTTGGAAATCCAAGGCATCTTGATAGCCTTGAATATCCACCTCTACACCATATATCATGGTGTCCCAAACTTTTTTATCACTGCCCTTTGCCAACGAGACCACATATTTATGGGCACTGGGACTCTCAGGCAATTTTAATTTCTTAACTAACGAGTAGTTTAAAAAATTATGTGTTGCACTATCATCAACCATCACTCTTACTCTTTGCCCCTTAATTTTTCCATGCATCCTCATTAAATCATGAGGACCAAAGGTGGGCTGCCACATTGCCGATGATAGATAGCACATGTGGGTGCTATCCTCATGATAGACCTCTACCTCAGTGTACTTTTCAGTACCATTAAGCAGCAACACTTGCACCGCATGCACTTGTTTTTGTGGAGGTCTATTTGGGGCTTTAGCTCCTGTTGGTTTATTTTTAGGACAGTTCCAAGCAGGATGGTCTTTGCCCAGACATTTGAAGCAAATATTTTCTTGCCTGGCCCTTTCATAATCCTCTTTCTTCAAGAGAGGATAATTTTGTGTTTGAGGTTTCTTAGGTGGTGCCTGAGGAACCTCCTTCTTAAAGTGCCCCTTCCTTTTCAAATTGGAAAATTTATTGAACTTTGGAGCAAAACTTGTTTGCTCCGAAGTTCCAACTCTGAATTTCCCCATCGTATCATCGTATATTTAGGCATACTTAATGGCTTCCTCAAAGGTTTTTGGAGAATTTCTTTTCACCTCAACCTTATAAGTGTCTTTGAGACCTCTCACGAAACCCCTTATCTTTTGGAATTCATCAATTCCCTTCACCTTAAGGACTGCCTCCCTATAGCTCGCTATGTACTGGACTAGAGTATTTTTACCCATAGTACAATTATCCCAAGCCTCCCACGCTCTTTCTAATTCATTTTCGGGTAAAAACTCTTTTAGGAAGGTTTGTTCAAACTCAGTCCAATATCTAGGAATTCTATCACTCTCCCTGAGGCTCATCCACCATTTATAGGCTTTATTTCCAAGGGAAAGACTTGCTTCCACGACTTGATTTTAAGGGGGTGTATTCCCAAGTCGGTGGAAGTCTTGCCACTTTTGCAAGAATGTATTAATTGAATCTTTATTACGCTCCTTTTCTTCCCCATTGAAAATTGGTAGTTTTAAGTCCTTAAGAATGTTCGATGTTTCTCTAAGTCGAGAGGTAGCCCTCTCAACTTGATTAGGAGGAATCGGTGATTTTTCAGTAATAGATACCGATTGAGAATCGGCTATCTTAGTTATAGCTTCAGCTAGGCTTTTAATGTTTCACTGATAACTCCTAACTGTGTTTCTATATTTTGCGTTCGAGTTTCAAGTTTAGTAAATTCCGTATACGGAATTCCATAATCACCGTAATCAATTCAGGGATGACGACATTACTGCTGTTGTTGGTCTTCTCCTTAGGTCATCCTCCTTTTTTGGAGTTTCCATTTGTCTTTGAAGTCAACACGTCCTCGCACTCTCTTACTTCCCGATCCCGCTCTTTTGCTTTCCTCGATCTCGAATGTCTCGATTCGATTGTAAATCTTTTACTTGAAATTGGCAAGGCTAATGAATCTTGGAAAGAAATGAGGTGAAATTAACTTTAGGACCTTGGGTGAAGAGGGTTAAAAAGAGAGGGGTGAGGTGGCCTTTTTTCAAAGGTTTGGGAACCTTTGAATGGCGTGGCGACTGTTGTAATTTCCTTCCTTGCTCTCTGCACAGATGACGATGTAGATGCGATCGCAGCTTCTTTTTCTTCTCTTCGAAGTTCATACGTCGTTTCAAACTCCACAATGTTCTCTTCTGCCTCCACTTATGGCTTGAAAGCTTTTGCCTTTACGTCTGCCCATTGCTCAGGTCTGCGCATTGCCCCGTAACTATACAAAGGATTTACGTTTGTTGCGCTTGCATATATACCTCAAGACGGCTCCAAAGCTATCATACTCCATAGCTCTCAAGTAGCCAATACTGAGCACACAGTTACTGTGACAACTTTCTCTCTTTGGTCACAAATTCCGATCAACATGCTGGAGATCTAGCAAGACGAGGCTGATATAATGGTCGAAGGCGTCAGGAATTTCCCCATGGAAATGGTTGAATCCTAGCTCGAGAGCTGTGAGGTTGTTCGAAAGTCCCATCAGAACATCAAGCTTTGCAATGAGTTCATTGGTAGCTTCTTCGCCTCGTCGCCTCCATCAATTCGTAGCAGCTCGCGCCTTCACCAATTTGCAGGTCCTCTCAGAGAATCTATAAGTACTAGCAGGTTGCAGCGCAACAATGAAGCTGACAGCCTGACATGCCTTGGTTTGCACATGCCTTCAACTCGATTCGCGAGCTACTGAAGATGGCAATCTTCATCTTTTCCTTCGTCATTGAACCTTACGCTCTGATACCAATGTAACATCACCGTAAAGAGGGCTCAACTTTGATTCACCACCCAGCCACGATTTGTCGAGTGTCCCCTTCCCTTCCTCCGTGAACTCTCCCTGAGTTCCTTGTCCTTCCTTCCTTCCTTTTGTGAGCCTCACTCTAGAATCTCCCTTGAACCCAGTGCATGACACGTGGACCCCTTTTATGCCAAGTGTCCTTTCAAAGGACCTTAATCTTTTAAACCCCTCTTGGCATCCTTAATTAATGCTAGGCATTAATTCATGTGTCCACCATTGCACTGTCAAGCCCTCTAGCTTCCCACTTCACCATATTCACACTCCCGAGATTATGGATGACGTAACACCCTCCAACTGAGAGAGGGAGGTGCACTTTTGGGGACCACGAAGGGCCTAGGGAGATGTACTTTTTTGTCCCCATATGGGGTGATGGGACCCTTTGTAGGCCTTATTAGTTCTTCATCCATTTTGCTAATCCACTCCTTATGAGGCCCTTTTTGAGTCCAAAATTCCCCTAATGTTGTGTTGATTGAGCTTGGCATTGCTTAAGGGGATGTTAGGCATTTGATGGGATTGGGTAGTGCTCCCTTAGCACTTTTATGTGTTTGAGGCTGGTTTTATGGGTATTGCCATGGGATTGGCTAATGGAGGGGCGGCACGCCTTCTCCATCGAGTCAGAGTTGGGACATCCAAGACTTGGCTCCACCCCCACCCTCTCGAGAGTGTCCAAAGTTATGACTAGAGGACAATGTTTGTGAGACTGTGGCTAGTAGCACTGCCTCGAAAATCTGGGTGGCAAGATGCAGCTTAGCAATGGGAGGGCTAAAAGTTTGCCTTGTAGCCATTCGCATTAGCATCTAGCATGATATCATCTATACTTGGTGCGGCGTCTAGGAGCAAGGTTCGAAGGGTTCCAAGACGATCATTTGATAGGTGTGAACACTTTTGCAAGGCTTGCCTTGTAAGAAATTTCTACCTATTCACGGACCAAGGAATCCGCTTGTTGTATAGGATTCCATACTAGTTGTTGGCACATTACTTTTGCTTAGTGATGGGAAGGCAGTAGGTTCGCCTAGCAGCCATGCTCGTCAACATTTGGCATGATATCATCTATACCTTGTGCACCATCTGGGAGTAAGGTGCGAAGGGTTCCCAAGACGACAATTGAGAAGCGTGAGCTCTTTTATAAGGCTTGTCTTGTAGGCATTCTCTACATATTCACGGATTGAGGAATCCGTTGGTTGCATAGATATATTGGTTGTCAGCACCTACTACCGAGGTACTCTACTCTTTGAGGCAGGCTAGAGTACCGAGATACTCTGCCTTTTCTTTGAAATTTCTCTTTAAAAAAAATTTGGGCGGAATTTTCAACAGCGGGTCTTTCATGAGCGTTGAGGTCTGGGGGGGGTGTTGGACGAGTCAATCTTGACCTGTAATGTTTTGGAATGTTAGAGCCTGTTCACACTTGCTGCTCTAGAATGCTTGTGCAACATTCTTCAACATTAATAGCATTTTGCAAAAAGTTGTTCGCACGAGTGCAATGTCTCAATCAACCATATTCGAGAAAAAACTGCAACTGACGAAACATACAAGGAAAACCTGCAACAATTGATAAGAAAACTTGCAAGGACATTGGCTATATGGATCTTGGCCCTAAAATGCCCGGGTGTAAAGGCCTTTTCTTCATTGTAGAAATGCTAACTTTTGGCCCTTCACAATCAGGGCGGTGAGCAAGAACTTGCCAGGCCTTAGCAAGTATGGCCAACTAGCCTCGAGTGGGAATGGGCTCTTACAGGCCAGGCTGTTCCCACGTTTGTCAAAGACGGCAAAGTTGCTTGAATTTGCCAATGCTTGTTCCATTCCCATGTATGACCCCTAGAAATTTGTTAAATTTGCTCCCCGCTGCTACAGACGAACCCTGGCATTTTGGGGCTATGGCTTGACAAAATCTTGATTTAGTGTTTTCTAACTGTTGTCTATGTAGGACTAAGAGATTTGCCACCATAGGTAGCTAGTGTAGTAGCACTTGTGAGAACGAATGCCATGCTAAGGCTGTGTTCACACCACTTGGCGGACATTCTCCGAAAGGTGGTGCGAAATGTTGCCGTCGTAGTTGGCCAAATAGGAGGGACGGGGCCCGGACACTGACACGCCGGTCCATGAAGGTTGCCCACTCAATGGCCAACTCCTCCTACCGCTATACGATTGGCCCATTCCATCTCCTCCAACTGCTAGACCAATCAGATTTTGGTGACATAAATTAGCAACCTAACAATGTGAACCATGTGAACCCATCCGAAAGCTCAAATATGCGAGCCTCCGCACATCTGTGTCGTCGTGGGGTAGACGTGGGAACTGCCCCTTAGCTTGCCTGCCGAGAAAAGTGATGCTTGAGAGATGGCATCTTGGGCAGAAGATGATGTTTCTTCAAGTTTAGATAGATGTTTCTGGAAAATGTCTCTATTATGGAAATGGTTGCAGTGATGTAGTGATTGATGTTCATGGTTTCGTTAGCTTATGAATTGTGCTCTCGTCTCAGCCAAAGCTCTGCAAGAAGAGCTGCTTCGTCCCAATCCTTTTGCCCTTCCATGGCTTGTATGTCTCTCTTTCTGTGTGGAGATTTAATGACAGGAAGAGGCATCGACCAAATCTTGCCTTTCCCCTCCGACCCTCAGATCTATGAGCGTTATATGACTAGCGCAACGGGTTACGTTGAGCTCGCCGAGTCTGTCACTGGACCCATGACCAAGCCTGCCGATTTTGGGTACATCTGGGGCGCCGCGTTGAAAGAGCTGGAAAGGGTACGGCCCGATGCCAGGATCATCAATTTGGAAACCAGCATCACCACCAACCCAGCACCGGAGCCGAAGAGTATCAATTACAGGATGCATCCGAAGAATGTGCGTTGCATCACGGAAGCTCAGGTAGATTGTTGCGTTCTTGCAAACAATCATGTTCTGGATTGGGGCCGTCCGGGTCTGGTAGAGACGTTAGATACTTTAGCGAACGCTGGAGTCAAGACCGCAGGTGTGGGATTGAACTCCTTGCAAGCACAGGCTCCTGCAATTATTGACATCCCAGGTAAGGGGAGGGTGCTTGTATTTTCCTTCGGGTTTGACACAAGCGGTGTGCCTCAGAGCTGGGCTGCAACAGAAGGCAAACCAGGTGTTAATTTTCTTCCAGACCTTTCCTCTCAATCTGTTGCCAACGTTGCCCAACTAATTGCCAAGGCTAAGAACGCAGCTGGAGATATTGTTGTTGCCTCGCTTCACTGGGGTGGGAACTGGGGATATGAAATTGCAGACGAGGAATTCCAGTTTGCTCATGCGCTTATTGATCATGCTGGTGTTGATGTTGTGCACGGTCATTCATCTCACCATGTGAAGGGCATAGAGGTTTATCATGGTAAGTTGATTCTTTACGGTTGTGGGGACTTTTTGAATGATTACGAAGGAATTAAGGGATACGAGAATTTCAGAGATGATCTAACTCTGATGTATTTTCCAAGCATAAGCCCAAGTAATGGGAAACTGGAGTCCCTCAGGATGACACCAATGCAGATACGACACTTCACTTTGAATCGGGCCACACGTGCTGATGCTGAATGGTTGTTGCGGGTATTAAATCGTGAAGGAAAGAAACTTGGGACTAGGTTCAAATTGGAGGATGATAATGCAATTATTCTGGAACACTGAATCCTAACTCCCTTGGCCTTTCCTACTTTGTACATTATAGTGATATCAAACAACTGTATACGTTGTGGATAAACCGCTTGCTTGCAAAGTTTATTACATGGTGGAACTTGAGTTAGAATGAAGGATGTGGCCTTTCATGGAAAAATCACAAGTCAGGTCACGAGGATGATACCCTTGTTTATATTAGTCAAGGCACAATAGAGATAACGCAATGTGAAGCCATTTTAGATAAGCTGGGAAATGGCCCTAACTATGGTCATCAATTGAGCATACGTCCATTTTTTTGGGACAAGTTGTCCAGCCTTCTTGGGATAAATGGCTTCTTTATGGCATGGAGAGTAGCTAAGAATAGCTTGTATGGGCTATCCTATAGATGATAACATTAATAATTGTAGCTTGATTGGTAGGGGGCTTAATGTGCAACTTCATTTGTGTATGAGTTGGCTTATGACTTTATTGATAAGTAGGCAAGTGTCCATGATGCAAGATGTAGATGGCACATCAACATGAGTATGCAGATAGATAAAAGAGTCTTGAGGCACTTGTGAGCAGCTAATATGCCTCCTTAATGCAATCATATGATATTGCATGTTTTGACATTTTAGAGCCTTCACATGATCCATGGGGAACTACTAAGGCTCTTTCTGAAACTTGATCAAGGTCTCCCATTATGGTAGTTATATTAAGGTATCAAACAGAGTGACTTCTTCATGTTCCAAGGAGTAACTTTAGGCTCATCTCCATATGCAAGTAAAAGCTTGTAGGGTGCATCTATGGGTGCTAAAAAAGAAATGATGTTTTTTGGTTTTGGCTAAATTGAGACCATTTTCCTTAAGGATGAACAAATATTCAAACCAAAGTTCTTAGGATATGCACTTTTGATCTTGTGTAGGACTTGTTTGATCGTTCTTAATTTAGGAGGATAATAGATAGACTTTCCAAACTCTAAATTTTGGTTCTTAGATCTCAACTTTTCTCATTCGTTAAGTTGAGAAACAACCTGAGTATGCTACCTTGAATATCATAAGAATGCCTCACCATTTTTTATATGGCTAGATTTTGAGTGAGTACTTTCCAATTCTATAATGCCATAATTTGAGTTAATGTTCATGCAGCCAAGAAACGGGTGCATAATATTCAAGTAAATGCAAGCTTTGATGGTACAACCAAATAAAAGAAATGAGAAACTGGCATTGAGCTGACTTGGAAAGGTTGACCTTGATCATGAGTCATGCGCAACCTATGGTTTTGATGGTACAACCAAATAAAAGAAATGAGATACGTGGCATTAGGCTGACTTTGATCATGAGTCATGCACAACCTATGGTTTGCATTGACTTTGATGTTGCAATTGAACTAGCACGTGCCTTTCTGTTTTGATTGGAGGATGTCTGACTGTTGACTTGCTCCAACTGCCACTTGGCAGAAGCAGCGGTCATGCTTGGCAGCACTTGTTTGGCAGCTTGACTCAGCCGCTCTGGATTTTAGACACTGTGAGCGTCGTAGCAGATGTTGGGACTCATTGTAGCAGTAGAGGACTCCACACTCTGCAGGTCTCTCTTCATATTGCTCTCTTTCGGAAAATTGCATCATAAATGTCATCCAATGATGTGGACTGTGATGTGTCAATCCACCATCACATCATAACAGCAAATATCGCATTCAACTGGAGAGGGACCAGCGGCCATTCATGTCCCTCCTGGTCGGTAAAGTTTGTGAGCTGGTCATGGTCAATGGTCAGTGTCGACCAAGTTCATCAGAAATCAATGTTGAGAAAATAAAGTCAGCATGTTGGCTTTTTATCCCCATGTCTTATGAACAAGGTTCACAAGTGTGCTCTAGGCCTGTCTATTGCAGCCATGCCACATCATTAGTTGTAGGGATGCATATGACTTTTATAAGGCACCATCAAGGTATGAGCATCAGCCCATGGATGAAATATTTACTCAGAAGAGGAGGATTATGAGAGCAACCAGAGGATCTCCATGGACGTGTGGAGGTATCTGGATGGCTGCCTTTAGTGTGAGACACCAAGCATGCTTTTCTCTTGGAAAGCAACCCAGAATAAAATCCAAGGCCTAGTTTGCTGAGCATGGGAGTGTCACTTCTTGGGATATGAAATTGTTGGACTGTTCGTCTTTTTTGACGGGCATTGAGAACACCAGTATTTCAGGTCATGTCCGGTGAACCAAACTT
Organism: Dipteris shenzhenensis; assembly: GCF_047967505.1. Classification (NCBI taxonomy): domain Eukaryota; kingdom Viridiplantae; phylum Streptophyta; class Polypodiopsida; order Gleicheniales; family Dipteridaceae; genus Dipteris; species Dipteris shenzhenensis. The sequence goes on from NC_141615.1 coordinate 27,757,721, forward strand.
GTGCCTGTGCGTAACTAAACTTCCTTTAAGAGTCCCTATAAAGATGTTTGACACCCTCCAACGGGTACAATCGAAGCCATGACTACATGTTAGATTAGTGCTAACAAGGGATGCAGGACTGATATGTGTGTGTGTCATTTGCTTAGACTTGCGAGAGTGACATAAGATCAGTGTTGGAAGGACGAAAACACCAAACTAACAGAATACCAGAACGTGGACTTCAAGAAAACGTGGCTGCCTCTGACACCACAAGTGTGTAGAGAAGGGGTAGGGACAGATTTGGAGAAAGGGGGATAGAGGAGCAGAAAGGAGAGAGAGAGAGGGGAAGAGGGAGAGGAAAGGGGTAGAGGGAGAGAGAGAGAGAGAGAGAGAGCACGTAGGAGGAAGGAGAAGGTAGTAGATGAGATTAGATGTCACATCAAAAGGTACATAGTAGGGGGTGGATGGAGACTTATATACCATCCCTTCCCATAGAATTTTGCCCTCTAAATTTCATATGCGGGCTGTTAAATAGGTGCAGCAAACAAAATAATAATCAGCCCGGTAGGAGATAGGGGTTGTCCTGGACAATGCTCTTTGGCTGCCATGAGTTCTCATCCTCAGGGAGTCCCTGCCACTTGATAAGATACTTGATGTAGACTTTGTTTCGGAGAACGTGATCCCTGAAACCCATGATGCGCTCCGGAACATAAGAGTATGTGGCCCTCCTCATCCATAGGTGGTAGCTCAGGAAGGACTTGGACATGCTGTCCGACATGTGGCTTCAGCAAGGACACATGGGAAACATTATGAATCCTGGAGGTCCTGGGTAGCTCCAACTCATACGCCACCTCGCCAAGTTTGCGAATGATCCTGTAGGAACCGTAATACCTGTGAGCAAGCTTCATATTTGTTACCCTTCAGCGAGGCATAACGGTTCTTATGGAGGCATAAGTGCACATAATCCCCTTCAAAAGATAGATACCTCTTGTGTTCATCCGCATACTTCTTCTGCTTGGCTTGGGCATCCTGCATATTCTTTTTAGCCAATTGCAGAAGGGCATCCATACTCTCCAAGTCATTTCTTGCCTGCTGATTTTTCACAGCCATGTTTGCAACTAAAGATAGCATACCCATTGTGCATCCATACATAGCCTCGAACGGGCTCATGCCAATAGAAATGTGCTTGGTACTGTTGTAACAAAATTCAGCAAGTGCTAACCACTTATCCCAAGACTTCTGTGTGTCATGACAGAAATGCCTCAAATACTCCTCCAGCCATTTGTTCACCCTTTCTGATTGTCCATCCGTCTCAGGGTGGTAAGCAGAGCTAGGTGTAAGAGAAGTACCCACTGCTGTAAATAATTCCTCCTAAAAGTGACCCATAAATTTTGCATCTCTGTCGCTGACAATCTCCCGAGGGAAACCATGATGCTTAAAAACATCCTTGATGAGCTACCAAGCAACTTGGGATGCTGAATAACAGGTCTTAGTGTGTATGAAATGGGCCTGCTTTGTCATTCTGTCCACCACCATAAAAATGCTATCCCATCCCCGCTTTGTGGAAGGCAACCCTGTGATGAAATCCATAGCAATGTGAGTCCATTTGCCTTCTGGAATAGGTAATGGCTGCAAGAGACCCGTGGGTAACCGGCTATCCACTTTATTTTGCTGGCAGGGCAAACATTCACTAACAAATTTAACTACATCCCACCACAAGCCATCCCAGATAAAGCTCTGTTTGACCTTTTCATATGGCTTAGTGATACCCGCATGTCTTGCCATAGGAGATGAGTGCATTTCATGTAAGACCAGGAGTCGGTACTTTGAATCTGGCACCAAATAAATTTTGTCCTTGCACCACAACAGCCCATTGTGCAGCTTGAATTCAGCATGCCCCTAGCTCGATGGCCTTTGTAACCCCACAAATATGGAAGCTGCCTTAGAATCTTGCATGTATTCTTCCTGAATACCATGAATCCACTCCTGGTAGATGGTAGAAATGGCAAACAAACTACAAGCCCACATACGGGATAAGGCATTTGCAACCACGTTTCTTTCCCTTTCCTGTATTCGATGTCAAAATCATAAGACTGAACCTTAGCCAGCCACCTCTTCTGCTTCATTGACAAGTTGGGCTGCGTAAGGAAATATGTGAGTGTCCTATGATCTATCTTAACCTTGATTTTGTTACCATACAGGTAGTGGTGCCATTTTTCGAAAGCATGGAGGATAGCCAACATTTCTTGTTCATACACATGATAATCTATTTCATTGGCATCCAATTTTCTGCTTTCAAAAGCAATTACCTTGTGTTCCTGTCTTAGCACAGCCCCTAATCCTTTGCTATTGGCACCTACCTCCACAAGGAAAGTACTTGAAAAATTAGGGCATACCAACACATGAGCATGAGTGAGGGCGAACTTCAAGTCTTCAAAGTTGCGATGTGCATCTGTAGGCCACATAAAAGCATCCTTCTTCAAAAGGTCTGTCAGAGGGGCTGCCCTCTTGGCAAACTTGCGAATAAAGCGCCTGTAGAAGGAAGCAAGATCTAGAAATCCCTTCAACTGAGTAGGGTGGCGTGGCTGCGGCCAATCCTTAATGCATTTCACCTTTCCAGGATCCACTCGAATGCCATCCTTGCTCATAATGTGACCAAGTTACTCAACCTCTTGTGCCATAAAAGTGCATTTCCTACTAAGAGCACAGAGGATGCAAAAGGAGAAGTGCTATGAGTGATGAAACTCTTCTAAAGTAAGTCCCTCACTTGAGTTGCCACTTCCTCCCGTTCTACCTTTGAGCATCGGTATGGGGCCTTATTGATTGGCTTACTGCCAGGTTCCAGGACTATGGCATGATCTACATCTATTTTCGGAGGCAACTGTGATGGCAAATCGTCAAACACATCTGCAAACTCTGAGAGCAATCTCCGCATATCACAATCATCAACACGGGGAGTGCCACCCTCCTTAGTTACTGACACGTTTAATGCATATATGGCGTTGCCCCCCTTGAGCTCTCTAGCCAACTGCCTTGTTGAAATGACCTGCAATTTAGGAGCTGCAATACAATGCAATGTAACTGATCCATCCCTGTGGACAAAGCTGAGTGTCAAGGCATTGAAATCCATACTGATTTTGCCCAGTGATTGCAACCAATCACAGCTTAGGACATCTATTGGGCCCATGTCAAGTGCCAAGAGATCACCTGCAAATGTATAGTCATCAGAGAACTTAATCCTTGCATCTTGGCAACAAGATCTACTAATCATATGCTGTCCACTGGCCACTTCTACTCTCAGCCCATGGTCTATCTCAGTAGTAATCAGTCCCACCCTCTATAAGGTCTTGCAGTTAACAAAACTGTGGGTGATGTTGCTGTCCACCAACACATGCACAATCCTGCCATTAATCATCCCTGTTAATCTGATAGTATCAGCACTTTTGGCACCCATCAGGGCATGCATCGAAATAGTATAAAGTGTTGGCTGGGCATCCCAATAAACCTCCTCGTTCACAGGAGCATTACCGCCTGCATCTTCACGTGCATAAAAAGGTATCGCATTGTGATGCTCTATAGAAAAGAGTGTGGGCCTACGGCCTCTCATGCCACAAATGGGCAGAATCTCATATGAATGCGAAGCATGAGTGTCATGCGCAGTAGCACCACCAGGATCAAAGGGAAAGTCAGTGCCCTTCGTGGCTCCAGTGTCAGGAGCCTCATCTGAATCATGTGTATTTGCCATCTCATCTTGAGACGTATCCAAAGAACCTGGGGCATCAAACAATTCCTTGTCATCTGAGAGGTCAATGATCATGCTGAGCTTGGCAGTGCCACTGTTGCGCATCTTGCACACATTCTTGTGCTCCGGAGTCCATTTCTTGCCACATTTAAAACATAAGTTGGCCTTCTTTCTACTGTCCATTATTGCCTGTGTATGTTGTTTTATCTCAGCCTGCTCATTTGTAGTAGTAGGCTTACCTCGAGGCTTGGCATCAGAATACCTGTAAGGCCTGGCATACGGCATCTTACTACCTGAGACAGTAGGAAAGCGAGGAAATGGTGCTGCTGCAGATTTCTTGTCAGTCCACTCAGCAAACTTAGGCTTCGACTCAGCGTCATACCCTGTAGCATGCGAGTTGCCCATGGCATTTCTATGCTTGCCAACATATTTAGGCTTGAATACTTCCGCAAGCTGAGTTGCCCACTTAATTGTTTGAGGGTTATGTGCCTTCACATCTACAATGAGAGAAGAATTTAACCCATGGATGAAACGCAACAGCTTTCCCTTTTCAGATACGTCCTACACAAACAGGGAAAGCCTCCAAAAGCGTTCCAAGTACTCTTGGATCGTACCAGTCTGTGACAAGGCATAAAATTCAGCGAAGTATTGATCCAATACAAGTGGAGATACAAATTTAGTCACCATCAATTCTTTGAAACCCCTCCAAGTGGTTGGTCTCTAAGGTGAATCCCTCATGTATTGCCACCATGTGTGGGCAGAGTCTTGCATATGCATACCTGCAAAAATGATGCGCTCCTCCTCAGACTTGGGGTAGAAGCGGAAATAGGACTTGGGGTAGAAGTGGAAATAGTCTTCCAGCTTCGTGAGCCACTCCTCCAACTCATTGGGAGTGCAAGTGTCCCCTTTAAACTTATGCACTGTGAGTTTGTCCTTGATATCCTTGGTTGCATAATTCTTGTGTGTGTAACCTCTAGAAGTGCGGGCATCATCATGCTTGAGGTTCACATAATCGGAGAAGGGCATCTCAAGTTTGATGGCCTTAGGTAGGGCCCTGTGTGAACACAAAGAATCTGCCAACATGTCATCAAAAGTGGCTTGCTACGCACCACCAAACCCCTATTACATAGAAGCGGCTGCCATCTGATGCACTGGTTGTGTCTGGCTATATGTGCTCGCTGGAGGAGCGATAGGTGCATGAACCTCGGGTTGGGTCTCTCTGCCAAATGCATCTCTCCGAAATGATGGCATACCAAAGGGTTGAGAAGAGGACTGACCTCTCTCCCAGGGGTGTGGGCTGCCATATAAACCCAAGCCAACTCTAGGCATACTCGCTGGTGCAGTGAAAGGAGCACCAGCCGGATGCACACCAATGGGTCGACCCAAAAGAGACGGCTCAGCTTGCATAGATGTAGAAAGATGAGAGCCAAAAGATGGCCTGACATCCTACAAGAAGGTGCTCTATGGCATAGAAAATGCATCATCTATGTCCACATAATCCCCAAGATCTCAGGTGCATGCAATGGTCCAGAAGACTGATGCTCATAGGCACGACAGGCATCTGCCATAAAACCCGTACGTGGAGCTGAAAAAACATCCTGATTGTCTGAATGGTCCTCGTGTTGGGGTGCGGGCTGCTTACCCTTATCCTGCATAACAATGGAAGATGTGATTTGCTGACCAATCTGCTGTCCCATCTGGACAAGAGCCGTATCCTGCATAGCCATGGCTATGGTAAGCTGCTGGTTGAACTCCTGTCCTATCTGGCGGAAAGCACCCTGGAGCATCGAGGAAAGGGCATCTAGAAACTGCGTTTGCGCTGCTTGCACTTCACGGGATGCAAGAGAGAGAGGCTGAGTGGAAGGAACCTCTGCACCACCAGTGGATGCAACTTTTGTGGTAGGCACTTGCTCATACTTAGTAGCCTCATCATTGTCATGCAATATATCATGAGGGACATGCCTCGGTGCCATGGTGACTGGCCTTAGAGAGAGGAGCTCGAATGTAGGCAAGGAGAAATGGATAACAAATACCTTGCATAATGAGCACCTGAGAGTGCGTGGAAACACGAAAATGTCGATGTAGAGGCTCGAAAGAAGGGTCGTCGACGAAGCTTTGAAAACGGGGTCCAAATGAGCCCAAATAGGGCTGTGGAAAGCCCCTAAAAGAGGCTGGAATTCTGAGTTTTGGCCCCTTTTTTTTTTGGGGGGGGGGGGGAGGGGTCCTAAGTCGCCTAGGACAGGTAGGACAGCTCTAACCTAAGACCTTTAGGACTGTTAGGACAGTGTCTTAGGCCGCCCCAACCCATCCTTTAACCATAGTCAGCACTAAGCTAACCTAGACCCAAACTAACTAAACCTAACCTAGCTAGTTAACCAACCTACTAACCTAACCCTAAGGTAACTTCTAACCTAGGAAATTTTGGAAGGCTAAGGTTTTGTAGGCGATGCGGCGGCGCACGAGGGCTGAGGAGAGGCAATTGCATGGCGGTGCAGGCTGGGCATTGGCATCATGGTGGCGGTGGCATGGCAAGGTGGTCATGCAGCAGACGATAGGGTCATGCAACTGTGGGTAGATGGACGGGGTGATCAGATGTAGACGTGGCGGGAGCAAACGACGGGAGACGACGGGGTAGCAGGCGATGACTGGCATGGCGAAGGAGCGAGGCAACGCAAACTGGCAGTGCGGCTGTACATTGCATCAAACAGAAGCAAGGTGGGGCAACGGGACAGGTGGGGCGGGTATCAACTGACGAACGAATCGGGCCAACGACCGTGTGAAGCTATTCAGGCTCAGAAGCCGTTCTTGATCTGATCGTTCATTTGCAGAGGCGTGCTAGGATTTGATCGTTCGTTTGCAGCGCTAGACGATCATTCATTTGTAGCGCTAGACGATCGTGCATTTGCAGTGCTCATTCATTTGCAGCACTTGACACTGATGCTCGGGGAGCGAACGTAGGCTGAGTCGATGGTCTCTGTAGGCTGGGCAGGACTTGGAGTTCACAGATTTGCGTTGCAGCTTGCAATTTCTGGTGGGATTATCACTTGACGTTGAAGCTGGTTCTGAACAGGGCCCTAGGAAGGCGCTTTGATACCAATGTAGAGAAGGGGTAGGGATAGATTTGGAGAAAGGGGGATAGAGGAGCAGAAAGGAGAGAGAGAGAGGGGAAGAGGGAGAGGAAAGGGGTAGAGGGGGAGAGAGAGAGAGAGAGAGTAGACAACACGTAGGAGGAAGGAGAAGGTAGTAGATAAGATTAGATGTCACATCAAAAGGTATATAGTAGGGGGTGGATGGAGACTTATAAAGTCCCTCCATATTTTCCACCTAAAGAGCCTCTAACTTGGCCTCTTTTTCCCCTTCATTACAAAATGTCTGTAAATAAAATGTACTGCCAAACAAAAAAACAAATTAATAAGTTTGGTACCAATCAATATGTACATCAGCATTGATGAAACGATGTGCATCTTCATCTTTGAATCTTTTCTTTTGTAGCAAAGGTACCAAGCTATCAAGAGCAAACCAATCTCGTGCTTTTTCCTATCTTTTTTCCCCCTTTCCCCCTCGTTCACAATAGGCCTCTGTAACTTTAGCCATACATCAAAGTCATGAGCATGTTTGAGCCTATCTTTCTTTTTCTTTGCAGAAAGAAAATTTAAAGCTTTGACACCTCTAAAACTTGGCTTACAATGAACATTGCTTGTTTTCCCAAATCTTTTCTCATCTTTTGTAATCTTGACTTGTCCAGCATGTAGTCCCATATTTGAAAGCACCTTTTCAATTCTTGCAATCATCCTCTCACTTTCTTGTTGGGGCTTTAAATTCTATGCATCTATGATACACAAGTGCACCAACTTTTAAATTATCCTCTATATAGCATGAAGGGCACAAATGTGTACTCTCTCAAGAGGAATTTCAATAATCAGGGTCCATGATGGATCTTTCCCTAGAACATCACGATCCGGTGCCTTAGTCTGATCGATATCTGCAAGCTCACAATCCCATTTCTTTTAGTTCTTTTTACCTGCCTGCAATGCTACTCTCTTTGACATGCACAATGAGAAATGATGGCTTATATTTGCTCCATGTGCCACATTAAACATACACAACAAGACAAAGCACCCATAGACGCGTGCATAGACGCGTTTTATGAACTAAATAAAAAACTTACGAGCGCGTCTATTTGCGCGTCTGGAGACCCGCGTCTATATATCCGACTTACGCGCGTATAGACGCGCCCAGAGACGCATAAATAAACGCGCTTGTAAACGCTTTTATAAATGCGCATATGGACGCAAGTCGAACAGACAGACGCGGATATAAACGCGTTTTTAAACGCACTGATAGACGCGCCTTTTTTTTAAAAAAATTTTACAGAATAGTACTGTGTATGTTGTGTATGCTATATAGTTACAAGAATCCCATATCCACATTCTGTAATTCAATTCTTATAGCCAACCGCATTTGAATTACAATTCCAAATAAAATATTACAACTCCAAAACGCAATAAAATTGAAAGCTCAAAAAGTGCTTGTATATACATATAGCACGAAGCTAAGCCACGTCATGTGGCTTCAAGTACAAAAAATAAGGAAGCTAAGCCATGTCATGTGGCTTCAAGTACAAAAAATAAGAGGAGTCTATATACAAGAGGCACGAAGCCAAGCCAGTGGCTTTAAGTACAAAAAAGAATAGTAGCACTACTTCTACGACTAATCCTCGCTGCCTTCCACGCTCCCTTCTGCGCTCCCTTCTGCACCTCCTTCCTCGTCTTCCTCGTCGTCTTGTGCATGGGGCTGTAAATAAGGGACAACATATATCAATGTATGAAAAATCAAATCTTTACTTATAATTTTGGCATTATTTAATTACTTTCAAATACCTGGGGGGCCTGTCCAGTAGCTCAGGTATACTGCTCCTCAGTAATCAACCCGTCATCATAGAAGTGCCTCCATGTATCTCCTCTGCGATGGTGGCGGTGGTAGGCTGTCTCCACTGGAGTAGGGTATCTGCCCACGATCTCAAGCTGCATGACCGCGATACACTTTGTGGAGGGATTAGTATAAAGAAACAACCAACCTCCTAATAAACTACATAAGCAATATAATTTGAGATCGATACTTACAAATTGGGCCTCCCATGATTCAACACCCCCTGCTCCAAAATGCGCGCTTCCATATTCTTCCATCTGGATCCTCCGTGCCTCCACGTGCTGCAGACTGGGCTCCTCCCTCGCTGACTTCATTGCCTTCTTCCACTCACGCTTGTGAGCGGTGTGGGGCGGGCCCCTTGGAGGTTGACCTGCCTCAAGCCTAGCAAGCTCCGCTAGTGCCTGCCTTTTAAGGGAAGATCTTTTATTGCTAAGTATCGTAACAATCTTTGACTTCCCCCATTTATCTGTGAACTGGCGATTGGGGGGGTTAGGATACCTAGAGCGAACAGCAGCGAGGGTCTCCTCAGCCAACCTCTTTGGGTGGTCTTTATAGTGGATAAAGCAATCTCTGTAATTGTTAGCAATTACAGAGCGCATAAAGGCCATGATGTCCTTCCCCCGCGCATCCATCAAGATGCCTCCTGTCTGAGTGATGTCATAATAAATCGTACCATCACCCAGAGGCACGTCTAAATCATCTGAATCATCCTCCTCCTCACCGCCACATGGCCCAAAGCAGCATCCGCCACCGCTCTCCCTGCTACTACGCCTGCTACCCTGTCGTGTCGAGCTCGTACGCTGGCCACTCGTGGCCACTCGTAGCTGGGGACTGCACGGGACTACGCTAAACACTCGTAGCTGGAGAACCGAGTCTCGACGGCTGGGGAGTACGTCGACGGCTCGCCGAGACAGAAGGACCTCCTGACGGCATGGGGGAAGGGGCATAAGACGGGATGGCAGAAGGGACATAAGACGGCATGGGGGAAGGGGCATAAGACGGTACGGGGGAAGGGGCATAAGACAGCTGTGCGGACTCCGCTGGGGTGATCTCAGGCGGTGTGGGGTGGCTCGGAGTCTGTAGTGCCGACTCCTAGGGAGTGTTAAGGGTACCCGTCATATACCCGTATAACTCCGCAGGACTAGGAGGGTGCCCTAAAAGATTATATAAATCCTTCCAAATCGATTCCCGCGGATCAGGTGAGCTAGAAGCACTTCCTGGCCACATCTTGAACTAGAAAATAGGAAACAAATCTATTACTTTGGGAGCTGAGAAGAAAGGGGAAAAAAAAAACAGGCTCTGTCGGAGCGCGTCTATAGACCCGTCTCATCTGCGCGTCTATAGATGCGTCTAACAGAGCGTTTAACAATTCAAGTAAAAGCGCATCTAACAGTCCGTCTAACAGTGCGTTTAAAAGCGCGTCTATCAGTCCGTCTAACAGTCCGTCTAACAATACGTCTAACAGTGCGTCTAAAAGTGCTCTAACAGTGCGTTTAAAAGTTCGTTTAACAGAGCGTTTGCCTGAGCGTCTATAGACGCATCTGTGTGTGTCTGCAACAAGCCAGACGCGTGAATAGACGCGCTTTTAGACGCGCGTTTAGATGCGTTTTCAGACGCGCATATAGATGCGTTCCGACAGGCGAGAATACTAAAAAGTCGAAAAGGATGTTGCGCCCGACAAAAGAACGTGTCGCTCATACCTAGACCCTGCGTTTCGTGGATGCGAGAAAGTACAAAACTGGAAAGAGCAAGCAAGAACAACTTCAAAAGGACTTACTTGGAAAAAGGTATGGAAGGATCTTTCTTTTCCAAACTTGTTTCTTCTCCTTGTTCGTACTCCTCCTCTTCTTTAGGCTTGGAAGCAAGTGTAGGTACGGTCCCTTTCTCTTGAGTGAAAGCTTGGAACTGTGTATGAGAGGCTCTCTCTTAAGCTTCGAATCTATGGAACTGCTAATAAAGAAGGAAGGAAGCCGCTCGCGAAGTTTAAGTAATGAAAAGAAAAGCAAAGCGAGCGGCGCGTCGAAAAGCAGGTTTAAAAAGCCGCATCTATTAGCACGTTTATAGTCGCGTCTATTAGCGCGTCTATAGTCGCGTCTGAATACACAGACTAGACGCGTGTTTAGATGCGCCGTTAGACGCGATGATAGACGCGACTATAGACGCGGTGATAGACGCAACACAGAGTTTAAATTAAGCATTTGAAGAAGAGCAAATTTGGTGGGTTGTTTGTTTGTAGGATGTCTCCATCTTCAACAAGTAGCTCCAGTGAGGATGAATCCCTCCGTATCCACCATCGCGAAATGTGGTTGGAGCAAAAAATCAAATGTCTATGTGATCGATGTCGAGGAAACATGTATCGTGCACGCAGGATTACGCTCAATCATATCTCAAAGTATGGAGAATGGGATGTGACCGTAAACAGGGTAAGGGTTTGTAAGTTAAGGTTGATTGAGATACCTATGGGTGTTCATATGTTTGAGTTATGATCCCGTTTTAATTTGATACAGGATGCAGTGCCACACCCGCACATGTTACCCTATGCCCGTCGTGAGGAGGCGAAGCGTCGGCGATATGAGGTGGGATCTTCAGGAGGGACCGTTACAGATGCATGGAGTGATGGTGATAGTAGCCCTCCGCCATTACCTCATGAAGCCGTGGAGGAGGAGGTGTTTGATGATATGGTGCGGGATTTATATGTCCATCAAGGGAGGGATAATAGCATGGAGCAGGATGATCTTTTTACCGCAGCATCGACTCCACTGTTTGAGGGGTGCACATTCTCTGTTCTACGTGCCTCCCTTGAGTTACTAAACTTGCAAACCATCTATGGATGGAGCAATGCAAGTTTGAATGCATTACTCAAGTAAGCTTTAAAGTCGATTTTGCTCGAATTATGCGCGTGGGTCAATTACTCGAATGCTTTTCCTCATTTATGGTCTTTACGTGCAGGCTATTGTGTAAAATGCTTCCAAGGGAGAATAAATTACCGACCTCAAGAGATATGGCAAGGCAACATGTGACCTCTCTTGGAGGATTAGATTACAAGCGCATCCATGCATGTGTCAACGATTGCGTTTTGTTTCGTGGACTACATAAGGATGCAAGAGAGTGTCCTACTTGTGGAGAGGCAAGATATAGAGCAGATCTCAAAACCTTGGACGTGCCTCGTAAGGTATTGCGACATTTTCCCATAATCCCTCGCATCCAACATATGTTCAAGTGCAAATCTATTGCAGAGCTCATGTCATGGCATTCTTCCCATCGATCAACCGATGGCAAGTGGAGAACTCCCGCGGACTCTCCTGCGTGGAAGCATATTGAAGACACATGGCCAAGCTTCAAGGAAGAACCTAGGAGCTTGAGACTTGGATTGGGTATGGACGGTGTGAACCCATTTGGTCTCAAAAGCACGTCTTACAGTGTATGGCCAGTGGTATTGGTGAATTACAATCTTCCACCCTCTATGGCTATTAAGAAAGGACATGTCATGCTGTCCCTTCTAATTCCAGGGAAACATAAAGTCAAAAACCCTGATGTTTATTTGGAGCCTTTGATTGATGAGCTAGAGATACTTTGAAGAGGTATCGAGGTGCATGATGTGAGCAGGCCTCCCTCGTCACGAGACTTCAACTGCAAAGCAGTCTTGATGTGGACGATGCATGACTTCCCAGGCTATGGCGAGTGTTCAGGTAAGCATTGCATTTTTTAATTATGAATAGGCAAAGGACGTGGCACCCTAAACCCACCTTCCACTCTTAATTGCATCTATTGTTTCAGGTCTCACTACATCGGGTTACCATGCATGTCCTGTTTGTGGTCCTTCGCTAGTTGCCTCACAGGCAGACGCATTGAATAAGGTCATCTATGAGAATCACCATCGATTTCTCCCACCTGATCATCCTAGATATGTTGCCCCTTGGAATGAAGTCCTCCCACAATCACTCACCGCGGGAGATTGGATGAGAATTTGGGATGGTTCCACGACTCCTCCACCACTTGGCATGAGCCGGTAAGGATTTGTAACTATTGGCTGGAAGTAAAGATTGGCTATATTGGTTGGAAGTAAAGATTGCACGCTAACACTTTATTGGTTGGAAGTAAAGATTGCACGCTAACACTTTATTTTGTTTAGATACTCCATCTTTTATCGTTTACCATATTGGTCCCACCTCAAGATCAATCACCTGCTCGATCCCATGCATATCTTCAAGAATGTGGCATCTACCATTTGGGAGCATTTGAATGGGACACGAGATTCGGCAGGCATAAGGGAGGATCTACGTACCACAGGGAGGATGCGTGAAGCTTGGCCTCAAGAGAGACCAAATGGGCGTGTTTTTTTACCTCGTGCACCGTGGATGTTATCAAAGCTAGAGATGGCGACGATGAAGCGCGCTATTACTATAATTCGTACTCCCACTGGATGCATGAGGTGTTTGAAGGGAGCCTTTACAAAGAGCAAGAAAAGAGGTGTAGAGCAATTATATGGCTTGAAATCTCATGATTGGCACAAGATGCTCCAAGTAAGTATTTTATATGCATAATATCTTTTTCCTTTCAAATTTGTGAGTGAATAGCTATAAGCAACTAATCAACCACCTCCTCGCGGGTTCAGTTCATACTACCTACTAGCATTTCACGTAGTGCATCAAAGGACGTGAAAGATTGTATTTACAAGATGGGCGAGCTTGTGAGGTATGTGAGCTCAAAGGAAATAGATCCCACCACGCTTGAGAATGCTTGAGTTATGTCAGTGGAGGCGGTTTGTTTAGTGGAGGAGACATTTCCACGTTCTATTCTCACAAGCCAACTACATCTCATAGTACATTTGGTGGATGAGATTGCTATATGCGGTACTATACATGCACGATGGTTGTTCTTCCTCGAGCGCTTCATGAAGACGTTGAAGGGCTTCGTGAGACAAAATGCAAGACCCGAAGGTAGCATGGCCGAGGGTTGGTTGGTACAAGAGTCACTTGTATATATTTCTGAGTTTCTTGTTGATGTGGATAGCTCTCTCCCACGACTATGGAGAAATGATGAAGACCTAAGGATGACCTCTATTGTGCCTCAAGGAAAAGGACACAACAAAGTAATAGACACGGAGTTGTGTAATAGTATCAACCTCTTTTGCGTGCTTAATAGTGATGTGATGAAAAGATGGGTGACAAGATACGAGGATGCAAAGGCAAGAAGACAAGAAGAAAGGGCCCTCTTTCGTACACACCACGGATCTCGTGTGCCATACCCTCAGCATCTAAGAGCACTTCCAAAGGATATTCATGTGGATTGGCTACTTGATGAAATGGAGAAAGCAGAGAAAGACGAGGGGATGCATATCACAATGGAAGAATGGGAGTATGCTAGGGGATGCATGAGCAAGGTCGGTATATAGAATGTTATGCATAAGTTAGGAGCTTTTTATAATTTAGATTGCTTATTTAATTGATTTTTTCTTGGTGTAGTGCACTATGTTCAATGCTATATGGTGTGAGGGCAAGCATTTTCGAACACAACGGATTGATGATAAGAGAAACACACAAGATTGCGGCGTCATTGCTAGCTTTGAGGGAGCCAATGGAGCCATGGATGATTATTGTGGCATAATCCAAGATATCATTATGCTTGACTTTCGACGCTTCTTTGTGTATGTTTTGGATGTAAAGTGGTTTAAGGATGTGGTGGAAAGAGGCCCTAATGCAACAATCAAACGTCATGCAAGTGGCTTTGTAACTATTGACTCCACAAAGTTTTGGCAAAGTAGGAAGGACACACTAGTACTACCGCAACAATGTGAACAGGTACTGTGCACACACATAAAAATACTCGCTTTTAAATATTTGATGCAAGAAAAGTAACATGATTGTATTTGTGTTTGAATTAGGTTGTCTATCAACCAATGGTGGATAATAATAGATGGTGGCATGTCATACCTATTATGCCACGTTCCAAAGTGATGTATAGTACATTTACTAATATGGAGCGTATGGAGGATGATCATGGCCATGGACGTGATGATGACCATGATACAAGAGAGGAGGATGATCATGAGATAGGAGATATAGATATTGAGGCCGACATTACCCGTGAGGACGAGCCTACCATTGGAGATGTTGATTTCGATGAGCACATGAGTGGCACAAGTAGTAGTGGGTTGAATGTATTTGTAGATCTAAACAATTGTTTGGATTTTGAAGTAGATAGTTTGGCAAGGGTTGATCTCATTGAGGATGAGATTGAACCGTAGCCCCACAATTGATATTGGCAAAACTATTTTACATATTGTCTCATTCTCCTCATTTCACTTAATTCTTGTATATGTAATTTGCAAAAAATCTCACTTTCTGTATTCTCTGGAGCGCGTCTATTTACGCGTCTAAATGCGCGTCTGATTCTCAGTGTAAACGCGCAAATACACGCGCAAATAGACGCGCTAATAAACGGGATGTTCAACGGGCCCGTATTTTCTCAAGTCAAACGCGCA
Organism: Dipteris shenzhenensis; assembly: GCF_047967505.1. Classification (NCBI taxonomy): domain Eukaryota; kingdom Viridiplantae; phylum Streptophyta; class Polypodiopsida; order Gleicheniales; family Dipteridaceae; genus Dipteris; species Dipteris shenzhenensis. The sequence continues at coordinate 27,772,855 of NC_141615.1, forward strand.
AATAGACGCGGTGATTTACGTGCAAATAAACGAGCGTTTAGCCGTGCCTATAGACGCGCCCGTAATTTCTCTACTAAAGCAACGCCTATAGACGCGCCCGCTATTTTGCGCGTCTACCAAGCGCGTCTATAGTTGCTTTGTGTTGTTGTGATACATTTAATAGTCTTGAGGTCAGCCGCAGCTAGATGCCATTCTACACTATAGGATCCATAGCCCTTAACTTCAAGCAACTCACCATTGTTATGACCTTTGATCACACTTAGAATATCAGTTTGGTTAAAAAACCACTTCAAAATTCAATGTGACTCCTTTGGCACCTGCAAAACCTACTCACATTTTATTTCAAAATATTTTGAGCATTTTTAATTACCAAATCAAAATTCAAATTTCCATGGTACCTCAAATGTAGCCAACCACCAAATCTCCTATTTTGATTGCACACTGAACTGCCTTGCATCATCAAGCTCAACTTGAAAGTCTAGTATTCTATTCATCAATGTCAAACTAACTCTTTCTAATTTTTGACCTTTGACAAACTCACTTTCACATCAAGCTTTAGTATGATCTTTAGTTGACCATTGCAATCTTCCACAGGCATATCATAAAACTTCACCAATATCGCCTGCAAAACCCTTTGAACATCCATCACAAAGTTGTTGATCGCTGTGAGTTCTAGTTCTTTTGACTCTTCAATGTTCCCTTTCACAATTAGCATACTACATGCATACCGAGGATTTTTTCAGGTTAGTTTCGTTAAGAAGCTAAACTTCAATATTGGCGACGAAAGATTGTATGCTTTAATAAAAATAAATGTTTGAAACATTCGCTAGGATTTGAAACTTTTATACATAAAAATTTATATTTTCGCCAGGATTTACATCTTTTCCTTCAAAATTCAAATGAAAAAATATAAAAAATCACTAAATTCTACCAATATTGTGAAAATAAAAAAATGAGCTTGAAAATTTTCACCAAGATTTTATATTAATATGTAAGCATAGCTTCAATAAAAACATATGTGACCGAGGCTCGCCAACTAAATCAAGTACACCCAAATTAAGAGCATGCCTTGCCTTATGGACATCTGTTGGTTTAGGAAGTGGGGCTTTAACTTCTGTTCCTACAGAAAGGCATGCTTTCTTTAAGCTCTTGAATATGAGATGGTATGCCCTCATACTTATCCCTGCATTATCACAGACTCCTTGTGCATTAGTTGCATTGAATTGCTCCACAAATTTACTCATTGACTCATATGTTATCTCTGATTTTATACTTTTGAATTTGGGATGATGTATAGCAAACTCCAACATAGTTTTTGTAAACACTTCACCCATAGCACCGGAGTGTTCATCATGGACAGATGTGAGTTTTGAAACAATCCTAAAAGCTCTCACTTGACGCTTCCAGTGACCACTCTTTTTGGATATTTCATCCATTGGACGCAATTTCCTCTTATGAAGTTTTGGACCCATAGGAGTATCCTTCATGAATGCCAATGTTTTTTCCAATTTCTTCATCTCATCTTTAAGAGATGTGTTTTGCATCTGTAAGTGAATTACATTTTAAATTGTTCTCTCCCAACAGAGGGTCTAATGTTTGAATCTTTTCCTATAGTTCCTATTTTTTAATTCTCTATGCCGTCATACCATTTTTATTTCATACCCATCTGAATAGTTGTAGCTTGCATAGATGATACGAAATGTTGATTCCAAGACTCTAACATTCCAATTCTTTTGTCTCTTTCATTAAGAGAAGATTCATAGTGGTTGTGAAGGCTCCTTGCTCCATGAGCAATCAACCTTTTACAATATCCTAACAAACCATTCTCACCCTTACATAGAAAACTTATTAAACTAGTCAAACCCATGGAATTGAGGGGCCTAAAAAGTTTGTGGATCTATTGGATATATCTTCCCATCTAACCACAAATCCATATGTGTTTTTCCTTGATTTCGAAGAACTACCAAATCACTTTCACTCGCCAAGGAGGATTCATTCCTCTTTATAAAATTTTTGCATCAATTTGAAAATGGATGTCCACCTTTTTCTTTTTCTTGAGGATCTCCATGGTTTCACACATTTTACACCTTGCATAAGCTAATATTGACATCAGCAAAAACAACATGTATATTCAACACACAAAACTAATACCACATACACAAATCACTAACAATACACAAACAATTTAAAACCCATAATACAATTTAAGATCACAAACATTGTTAAATTATTACATGTAAAATAATTTAGAATTTAAAACTAACTATATCATACATGCTTTAAACAATAATATCAATAACATTAGCACATATACATTATAAAGTGGTAGAAAACAAAATGAATATTACACAAATAATAAATAAATTGACTTGTATTTAGTAAATGTAGAGGCACACTTGACTTCATAAATCATAAATAACTACAAACACAAATCATATATGAATACTACAAACATTGTTAAACTATGAAATGTCAAATAAATCAAAAAAATTATGAACCATACCTGATTCTCAATGGTTCCTCTTGTGGATCTTGCTCCAAAACACATTATATTCTCCCAAACATCTCGAAATCCATTTGAAACAATCTTTTGCATAAAACTAATACATTGTGAAGTGATAGAAAACAAAGCTAATATCACATACAAAGAAATCACACAAACAATAAATAAATTGACTTGCATTTGGCAAATTTAGAGGCACACTTGACTTCAAAAATCATAAATAAGCAACACAAATCACATTTGAATACTACACACATTGTTAATCTATCAAATGTAAAATAAAACAAAACTTTTGAGTGAACAATACCTAATTCTCAGTGGCCCCTCTTGCATTCTAGGAGGCTTAAGTTGATGGATATTGCTCCAAAACAAATTATATTCTACCAAACATCTTGAAATTTATTTCAAACAATATTTTGGAGAAAGGTTGTGCAGCCTTCAGCACCCAATTGTCTTGCTAAAATTAAAGTTTATTTTCAAATCAAGAACATGTTGTTCCCAGTTAACTCACAATGCAAAACACTTGCCTAACTTTAACTAGAAGCAATGAAATTTCGAAGAACAATACACAGTAAAAAACAGAGTGGATAACTCAAAGGAAAGACTACAGATATATTTCGGGACATTCAAAGGTACATGAGAGCTGAACACAAAAGTCTCTCCTCTTGATATTTCCTTGAACAACAACTGAGCTAGCTTGAGCCAAAAATAGACTAATACCTCAGTTAGATTGCAATCCAATAACTATCAACAAAATCTAAGAGCGTTCTTGGAAACAGTTATAACGATTTTTCAGTTACAAACTATATTCTATTCTTGGAAGTGGTGGCTTAGTGGGGTGGTGGTCCGGTGGAGTTAACCCTCAACACCTGGCACTCCCCGGTGATTAATATTTTTGGGACAAAAGGATGTAGAATTGAACCCTTAGCCTACTGGAAATACTCTTACTGTACTAAAAATTGATAATTGAACCCTTAGCCTATTGGAAATACTCTTTATTGTACTGAAAATTAATAGTTTGGCTACATTTATTGTCAAAACTCTCTTTCATGCCAAAGAGAGGTTCATCCCAAGTGGGTACCATGTCCTGACGTGCAGGTTTGCCCCCCATAGGCTCATCTGGCATATTGGATTCACTGGTGTCAGTGAGCAGTTGGCTCCTTGCCACTGTTGTGTTCCTCCCTAGGTTCAGAACCGGGCTCTGTATATTCTTCTATGAGCACGGGTTCTTCTTCTGGTTCCACCTCTGTTACAGTCTCGATTAAAATATCCACCTTAGAGTTTAGAAACTCTATTTGGGGGTTGCATATAAATTTAGCGTCATCCATCGGGGTGTCCTATTGTGGCATCTTTCTCAGCTTGGCTTGCATGTCCTCCATCTCTTGGGCCATGGCTTCATAAGCATAATCGCTAAAGCAAAGGACTCATATGGACTTCTGGCAATCACATGTAACTCGTTCTTTATATTAGCCCCATAGGCCCTGAACTCTATTGGTCTTGCCTCTTTCACTCTTTCCAAGTGGGAGAATCTCTCTCTCTTAGCCCTTGCCTCCATTACTGGTTGATTCTAAAGCTTCTTCTGCAAGCTGGGGGCTTGGACAGAGGATAGGAGCACTTACAGAGGTCGCCCCTCTTCCATAGACAGCTATTGTAGTACTTTCGACTTCTTCTAGATGTTTTGAACATGGGTACGCTTCCCCATTGAAGTTGGATTGTTTTTTAAGTTAATTGTCGTTGCTTTGTGATTCGAACTACTCTAGTGGACATTTTGGGTCATGGATAGAGACCTAGGCACAGAGGGTGTGCCCAGAGTGGAATTAGGAGCTATTGCTATGGATTTTATCATGTTTTCAGTCACATGTAGAAATCACTCATTTGTGTGCCAAAAGTTATTATTTTGTAATGTTTTTTTGTTTGTGGTAGGTAGTGTAGGTCCTTAACCACCCCCCTATGCACACAAACCTGGAACAAAACTTGAAGAACCACCAGGAATGATCAGAAGAGAGTTGGTGACACTGTGTGCTCCTAGGCATTTCCTATCCCACCGACCTGTTGCCATAGCTCGCTAGCCCACCAACCGGTTGCCTTAGTCTCTATGAGCAATTAGCATTGAGCAAAATGCAAAAAGAGTACATTCTTATTCTCTCATCTGCAATTGTCTACCTATATTCTCAAATTTGAGGTTGCTATCCCGTCGGCCTAATAGCCATTGACCCGATGCCATAATCACAATGCCTCTGACTGGTGCCATTTTGTTATCCCTCCAAGGCAAGCTATCCCATTGGTAGTTCCCTACGACCGATTCCATCCTTCCATCCTGTTGACTTTAAATATCTTGCTACCCAATGCTTTAACATTAACTCGTCGACCTAGCGGCATACCAACCCAAACCAACCCGTTGACAAAAATTCTCTGATAGAAAATATAGAACTAAATCTGAGACAGGGTGTGCCTTTGCAAAAGGATCTCATACATGCACTTGAGGTCTGGGAGATGTTTGCTAAGAAACCTGACCCCAAGGATAGCATTTTGAACTACACGCAACCGAGCTTTCGCCCCAATTTTGGTTCAACTCCAATAGGGAATTCAATTCCCAGCTCTCTTGTAGTGTTAGGGCCCCAACGTAGTGATCCTTCCACTTCAGACAAGACCGAGAGCTTGAGCAAGGAAATGCAAGAACCAACTGGCTCAAGGGCCTCCGAATCCCCCTATGCAAGCATAGCTCTACCTCATTCTCATGTTCCTTCCATAGCCTCTAGACTAAGGGGGACTATATCCCAACACCTCCAGACCGTCAGGCCAAACAAATTTACTAGAAATGGAGAACCCTTTCACCAGTACGCCCACAGAAAGGGGAGGCCAAAGACAACCAATCCTTGCACCACAGGGAGGGACAAAGGCCATTTTTGTGGACTCAAGACCCACAGTCTTCACTGGACACCCTAACCCAGAGCGCATGGAAGAAAAGGACCCATGGATGAGGGACTTCTCTATACAAGGAGTTGTGTGTACTAGTGTTTAACCAAAGCCTCATATATACATTTCTAAGACCAAAGCCTCATATACATTCTATGACCAATGTATTGCTCTAATACAAAGTTAATTTTTTAGAATAAACAATTTGAAGGACAAGACATGCTTGAGGAGAGAAGATACCCTAAGATTCACAATAAGGTAGATTAAAAGTATTAGTTTGGAACACATCCATACCTAGTAGTACATTTGAGATAAGTAGGGGGCTTGATCCAACCTTATAATATTGTGACTTACATAGGTATCAATCCGGTTGTGGAGGTGCATTCAACTAATTAGGTCTTTTGATCTAGATGGTTTGAACTGTCGTTGGGATGTTCATTATATGCATGAGATATGAGTGTAGCATTTAGAAGATGCAGCTATGCAAGTACCAGTTTCCTAGCATGTTCTCTTTCATGCATTGCACAAACAATTTGATCCATAGCTTCTAGCTCCTAGATTGACAGTGCGTCCTTCATCTCAGTGAATGCTTTGGTTGTAGAGTTTAGCACTTTCATTGTTTGTTGTAACTTTTCAATGAAGAAAGACCAAGATACATATAGTGAAGGGTCTACTATGCATAGGATCCTCCCTAAAGGCCAAACCAGAAGAACTCCATAGTCCTTTTTTGGTATATCTTGTGCTTATCTCTTTGATCAATAGTGAAAATATATTTTCAAATTCTAAATGAATAAAAAGATCATTAGATAAGCAAACACACAAAATGCGCTTAAGAAAGCGATTTGGCATATTGGGTGGACTTCCAACAACTCGCTTTCTTAAGCACTCTTTTCACAACTTATAAGACATTTGGCATGTTTTGAAGGCCCACAACAGTAAAAATAGATTTTCTGAGGACCATTCCTATTGAAAAGCTTAAAATTTTTTATTATATTATTTGTCCATGATTTAAAAAACTAAAATTTCTTTCATAAGCAATACTTTCGCTTTTGTTCTTAAGAAAGCAATTTGGCCATTTGGTTAGGTCTCCAATAGCCCAAAGAACTAGTAGTGTGTACTTTCATTCTCCCTCCACCTTTTAAATCCACACAAAGGTCTAGAGATCCACAAGAGATATGGAGGTAGGAAGTATAAAAGCCTGGCAAATTTCTTTCTTAAGTACTATCTTTCCAATTGTGCTAAACAAAGCTACCTGGGCTCCAAAAAACATATGAGCAATCTAAGTTGCTTTCTCAAGCACATTCTATGAGAATGCAAATATAATAAAACTAAACTAGGACACATGATTGATGATTCTAACTAGGTTAAATGACACAACACCAGCAACAAGTGAAATCTAGAGATCTTTTTTGGGACCTCTTGCCCTTATCTTTTGGATCTGAAACAATATTATTTTCAAACTTGTGAGACCCTTAAAATTGTGCTTAAGAAAGCGATTTGGCCTATTAGGGAGGCTTCCAACACCCCAAATTGCTTTCTTAGGCACTTTTCTTGCAATGTATTTCAAGTAATAATCTGATCTATTGAAGGTCTTTGCACAACAAGCCAAATCTCTCTCTAATTAAGCATAGTTTTGAAAACTCAACCAAGTTGCTTACTTCTTGTCTACTTCTCTATTATATAAGATGCTCAAGAATGAGTGCTCCTTATTGGTGATGGCAATGGTGATGATGTAGCCTTGCCTCTCCTAGTCTACTTCTTTGCTCCAAGGTGATAAGGAATAGCTCTCATGCTCTAGATCTCTGTGTGGATCTAGATAGTGGTTAAATCTCGTTTGTGTGGATCTAGAAGATAGTGGTTAAAACTCATCTACTTCCTACCTCTAGATCTCCATGTAGATCGACTCCGTGCTTCCTACCTCTAGATCTCTATGTGGATCTCTCAACCTTTTTGTGGATCTGAAAGGTGAAAGGAGAATGAAGGCACACACTACCCATTCTTTGGGAGGCCAAAAGTGGAAGTGGTGCATAAAAAGGACAAGGACAGGTAGTGCATAGCAAAATAAAGCACCCATATTCACGTCCATACATCAGGTTCACTTCTTAAGGAAGAAGTCATCATTTTGGCATGCTCTTATTTATGGAGCTTCATCCCCCAAATTTTTGCATATGGACTACATTTAGCACCCACATGTGGGACCCCCATCCTAATGCAGATGTCACCATTTTAGCATGCTATTAGACGTGCCCATAATTTCTCTATTCAAGCAACGCCTATAGACGCGCCCACTATTTTGCGCATTTATTAAACGCGTCTATAGTTGCTTTGTGTTATTGTGTTATATGCACGAGATACGAGTGTAGCATTCAGAAGATGCAGCTATGCAAGTACCAGTTTCCTAGCATGTTCTCTTCAGGCATTACACGAACAATTTGATCCATAGCTTCTAGCTCCTAGATTGGCAGTGTGTCCTTCATCTCAGTAAATGCTTTAGTTGTAGAGTTTAGCACTTTCATTGTTTGTTGTAACTTTTCAATGAAGAACATTCCACCCATATCCATCAATAACTTGATAAGATTAGAGTTTCTCCCCATCCTTTTGATAGGAAAAGATGTCATTTATAAAGAAGATGTCTTTTTGGTACTCCTAGATGAGCTCTTGGATGCTCACTAGGAGCACATCTCAGCTAGAAGCATGACATCACAGGTGACTATCATCAAGGAAAGGAAATTGGGGGACCTAGACACAAGTCTATAAGTATGATTCTAGAACCTTAAAAGAATAGCTATAGTGTACATCGCATTAAGATCAAAGCCTATCACGTTGAGAATAGCCATATTATACATTGCATTAAGATCAAAGCGTGTTGCTTACATCGACTCCTTTCCAAGTTTTTGAGAGAGCAACCATGTTGTACATTGCATTAAGATCAAAGTCTATCACCTACATGTCCTTTCCAATAGTTCACACATAGTCGCTCATATTTCACTCTTAAAAGTATCCAAATCTCTTAGTCTTTCTAAAGAGAAATTGACAATATAACCTGTTACGTACCACATAGGCACAATGTGGACTAATAGTGTGCACTATATGGAGTCAATTAAGTCTTGTGATGGAGTGAGATCATTCATGTCTTAAAATGTTACCATACTTCCACCTAAAAGAATACATTAATAAAATGATACTATGTTGAGTACACTCAAATAAAATCAATTTAAAACTTAAAATTTAAGAGAAAAATAGTATAATATCTTTAATTGTTCCAATTCTTTTATTCATTTCTTGGATCCATTTGACTTATTGAGGTAACCTTGAGGTAACCACCTTGCAAGTATTGATAGATGAAAATGAGGTCTTGCACTTCCATATTGGTATAAAGAGATAAATAACAATTTCAAATATAAAAGCTTATTGCTAATTAAAGCTGCATACATTGTCATTTGATTGTAGCTAGTAAGAAACCAAACTAAGTACATTTGTGACCTTATTATAAGTAAATTATAATAAGTTAAAAAGTTAGGTTTATAAATAAAATGAGATATTGTAATAAAAACAAAGAAAACATAGTAATAGAATAAGAACCCTTTTAATATCCAGACCATATCTCATGGATGCTCATAAATTATAAACAAGGAAAGGTCCAAATTAACTAAAAAGCTTAGAGAATTATTTTTTAAAAAAATTTGGTTTATTAAAATTTAGAAATTAATGGCAAAGTTAATTAAAGTTACAAAAACTATCAATGTTTTTAAAAAGCATGTGTCATTAAAAAAGAGGCCACATTAAAATATTTTTCTTTCACCTAGATACATCTTTGAAACTGCTAAGTTACCCTTCAAAGAGATTCAAATCTTATCACTAGTAGATTTATCTATCAACATAACAAGGGTTCATTACTTCATGACTTTGAGAAATGAAACCTTAGACCTACAATAAAACAATCATCTCAACATTTGTTAAAATACAAAATACTTCGACAAAGGATCCCTCTCAGCTCGAAGAAAATTTCAAAAGTTCAAAAAAATTATAAGAAAAGCCTCATCCTAAAGAATATGTATCATATCATCTTAGACTCACCATCATGCACGGCTCACATATGGCTCCATTAGAGCTCGAGGGGTTACACTATGTGAAAACTCTCTATATCATATGCGCACCCCTTATACCCCCTTTGTATGTGTATTTTTTGTAACTCCACAAAAAACAAAACCCACTTCCGTTGAACTTACGTGCTATCTTACATATTGCGTGGTGAATTCCCTAGGCATTAGAATATCTTGAAGCTAAATGCATTGTTCTTGAAGACATCATCCTTCACAAATCTAGTAAATCCATCAAAAGAGATAGACCTTACCAAATATTACAAGTCCACATATTTTCTTAATAACAATGATCGTCTTGTCGTTGTTGCTGCTAAGTGGACTGCGTTTATATAAACAACTTGTGTTCTCATCTTTCCTCTTGATAATCCATAAATCACCCGATGACACAATAAAATTAGCAAACAAATGGAAACATAGACTGTGTTTGCAATAACTCAAACGAAAAGAGACATGGGAGGATAGAGATGGACAATACAGAATACAGCTAGAGATTGAGATTTCATACGTGAATATATGTTGTAGGAGCGAAGGGGATTATCCTATAAAAGGTATATATACAGGCAAGCGAGCCTGGAGATTGTAGCCTTGCTTCCATTCTACGACAGTGTAATATAATGCCATGAAAATGGCAGCAAACCAAAGAGCCAAGGAGATGCAAGAGAAGAATAGATGGAGTCTGCTCTGAGGTGGCTTGTGGTCTCTGGAGATAAGGAAGGGAACATAACTGAGGACGGTAAGCACTAAGGTCACAACGAAGGGGATATGACAGTGCGTGCACGGTGGCTTCGTCAAATGATAATAAGCAAACCAAGCCGACGGCCCTGCTACCACCAGCGGCAACAAAAAAGCTATGGCCAACCTCAACTCCATCTCCCAATCCCGTAGCCGATCAGCCTCTTCTATCTTTCTCAATACGTCCTTCGCCTTCTTCAATCTTTCGGCTTCATCAGATACGCACTGATCTTCTGCCAGGTTGATAATCAATCGCCTCTTGCACGCTCCCACAGTCACCGCTCTTAGTGCTGCTTGCAACAGCACCAGAAACGCCATCGGCGCTGCTAATGCTTCCCACGGGCTGATCTTCGCCTTCGACACCAGCCTCTTTGCTATGCTGCTGAGGTAGCCGATTGCTTGGAACGCCGCTACCAAAGTTGCGAAGCTGTTCCTTGTTTCCAACAACTGCAGTTGCTCATATCCGGGAAGGTATCCCGACATCAGCAACCCTTTTTTCCCATTTAAATTCAGTTGATTCATAGTGTATCCTTCGTCCAATTTTTTTTGGATTCTGCTGTCTTCATCCTCCATCTTTGCCCACCGCGTCCGTATGTCCACCATTGTCACCCAGTCTTTTAGCTTTAGCCACCGGTTCTTCTCGCAAACTCTTCCCTCCTCGGTTGCATTTTCTAATTTATTCCATTCAACATACGGAAATTCAAGCGCGTATCTAATAGAGTCAAAAATATTTACCTTGCCCTTGTCTTTCACACTCCCCAGCTGATTGTTTAGTGTCATGTCTTTATGGCAACCGTTTAGTTGCAGGCCAGGTGGAAGGCTGACCCAGACTTCACAAGCAATTATAATCTTTATAGATTTTCTTATCCGATATTTAGACTTGGGCCTGGATGCCATCCACGGCTGCAGACTCTTGTACAGTAGACCTGCTTGGACCGCTTGACGAATAAGAACATATGGATGAAGCAGAGGCACGGTAAGCACGTCTAGGATGGTACGCCATGCTGTGGAACGGTCGAGAATGTTGCGAAGTAAATTTGGCCCAAAATCTCCCCAATATTCGGCAGCCAGAGCAAGAATCGTGAGGGCGCCTCCCCATACTGTCTTCGCGAGATCACGATCGCAGGAAGTTGGGTCTTCAGAAGCAACCGCCGCTGGTTGTGCTTGCGTAACTGTCACGAGGGTGCACAATATATATATGTAAAACAGCAACCTCCTCACCAACGCCCAAAACGTGCGTTGCAGCTGCGAACGTCCCCTATGCAATGCCAAACCCATAACGAACAACAAAGCCTACAGGACGCACATATCGTTATATAATAAAATCCATTAGTAGCTAGAAAAATCTCTAAATCTAATGATTGCTAACTTCATTGCCACTTAGTGTTTGAAGCGGAAAAAAAGGCTCAGCCAAGCTTGTTGACAATCAGAACAACCAATTTAAAATACCAATGGGAATCGACTAGCAATATTAGTGAAAGATCCTATGGACGGGTTTATTATTGACTATGATCCAAACTGTATGTGTACCAACCAGCGAATCTCAAATTTTAACAGCGTTGATGCTACGCTGAAGCTCTCTTTTCCTGAACGTTGCTCCCAAAGGCGCTCCCAATACAACGGTGACACTGGTCCAGAATGAAGAATTTCCTTCTTTACATTTGACTATATTTCTTTCGAGCGTTGATAAATGAAAAAGAATACACGACTAGCAATTTTGGGCCCGAGGCTGACGCTCAAGCTGGAGCTGTAGATATGTTCTCCGACTCCCGAGTCCTCTCGAGTAGGCAGCAAAAGAAGATAGAGCCTAGGGGTGCCCTGTTTATTTACTGATATCTGAGCAAAGCAATGCAACTGTGCTCCGTGACTCATCCGTCCCCGTCCTATGCGACACATTCGTTCTGTGTTTCTTCGATTTGACGACAGACAGACATGTCTCTTTGTTTGCCTCGAAATCCCTCCATGCAGCTATACTATTCCTTCTTTGGCTGGTCACATCGCGACCCCTGCAGGTGTCTCATTGTTCTTGTTTGTTTCAAAATCACTCCATGCACTTGTCTCGCTGCGCTCTTTGGTTGCAACCGGTCCCGCTTGTATGCTTCAAAAGCACTCCATGGTTTTTCTTTGCGGGGTCTAGCGCAAGGTTGTGATGAGGACCATCTGAGTTGCATAAACGGTACCGTCCGCGGGTACGAGGATCGTCCTGCCATGACAACCCATACTCTGCAAGAGCCCACGATCCCGGCCAACGCAGAGTTACCTGTCTCAGCCCGAGGGGCAGACAAAGAGAGCACATAATCACTAGCGTGTAGATCCGGGGCAGAGCCACTGGCGCAAGAGCTCATGGCGATGACAACTTGTTCCATTATCATCTAAGTTTCATCAACGTACGTAATGCGAGCCCGGACCTAGTGCACCAAAAAAATCTCAAGATGCTCGACTTGCCCAAAGCTTCTTCCGTTGATGTTGCGTGCATCAGTCACTTCGGTGGGCACTGGGCTTCTGGCTCTCTGCCGGGGTAACACTCTATTTCAACCACAGACGTTTTCCGCTCTCTCTCCTGGTCCGCGTAGGCCCCCTAGAGACATGTTTACACCACTTGTCACTTCTTAATGAGAGCCATATATATATGTATGTATGTGTGTATGTATGCATTTATACCTCTCTCTCTCTCAGTTGTTAGATTGCCTTTAATTTACAAGATTAAAATTTAAAGCTTCATTTATAACTCTCAAACTTTGAGGAATTTCAAGAAAATTTGTGAAAAAAACACACACACTCACACATATATATACATATATAAAATCTCAATCTCTCTCTCTCTCTCTCTATCGATCTGTCTATCTGTGTGTGTAATATAAAACATATTAATATATTATATTATATATTGTCTATACTAGATGTATATATAGATATCTATCTATCTATGTGTATGTATGCATGTATGTATGTATACAACTATGTATTAATACATAATTATTTTATATATACATATATATGAAACACATTATATAACATTCTAATATAGACTAAGTAATTATATATTTAAATAATAGTATTCTCTCTCTCTCTCTCTCTCTCTATGTTGTGTCTCCTCCCTCTTTCTCACTCTATTGTCAAAAGTGTGTGCGTAGGACTACCTGATCTGCCATGTGTGGCATGCTTACGACTGCATGTCTTTCCTGTGAGCTACCCGCATCTGGATTTTGTTATCAGTTCTGCACACTTGCTACATGTTAGTCCAACGCTCGTGATGTGGAGTCTGTTGTACTACTGGAAGGCTGCAAGGTCATGACATGTGATGCACGAACACCGAGACGGCGGGTAGTGTGTCTCAAACTACCACCTTCCCCATCAAACTGTTTGCGCTAGCACTTCGACCACCTTTATCTCTGGCCATCATTGTCACCATGTGGCAGATCATGCACTCTTAAACTGTCACTACATCCTTGATGTTTTGAACATGATACTTTTATGCAATACAAATCATGCCCTCCTCTCTAAGCTTTTGAAACACATTGTATTGTTCAACCAAAATTTACCTATGTTCACCCACTAAAGCTAAATAATCCAACTCTTCATTGTGTACACATATCATAGAAGATATGAAACTCTTGCTTGGCATTGCACTTATGGAGGAATTTCAAGAGCATTTCATCACATGATTTTCTTCCTTCTCCTATCTTGGCACCTTCAAGGACAAGGGATCTCCCTTCCTTGGGAATAGTTGATACTTTGTGTCTATCCTTCTCTTTTTTCTACATCATTGTAAACTCTACATAAATATCTACTTGCAAACATTAACACAAGAAAAAGACCAAGATACATATAGTGAAGGGTCTACTATGCATAGGATCCTCCCTAAAGGCCAAACCAGAAGTGAACTCCATAGTCCTTTTTTGGTATATCTTGTGCTTATCTCTTTGATCAATAGTGAAAATATATTTTCAAATTCTAAATGAATAAAAAGATCATTAGATAAGCAAACACACAAAATGCGCTTAAGAAAGCAATTTGGCATATTGGGTGGACTTCCAACAACTCGCTTTCTTAAGCACTTATAAGACATTTGGCATGTTTTGAAGGCCCACAACAGTAAAAATAGCTTTTCTGAGGACCATTCCTATTGAAAAGCTTAAAATTTTTTATTATATTATTTGTCCATGATTCAAAAAACTAAAATTTCTTTCATAAGCAATACTTTCCCTTTTGTTCTTAGGAAAGCAGTTTGGCCATTTGGTTAGGTCTCCAACAGCCCAAAGAACTGGTAGTGTGTACTTTCATTCTCCCTCCACCTTTTAAATCCACACAAAGGTTTAGAGATCCACAAGAGATCTGGAGGTAGGAAGTATAAAAGCCCAAATTTCTTTCTTAAGTACTATCTTTCCAATTGTGCTAAACAAAGCTACTTGGGCTCCAAAAAACATCTGAGCAATCTAAGTTGCTTTCTCAAGCACATTCTATGAGAATGCAAATATAATAAAACTAAACCAGGACACATGATTGATGATTCTAACTGGGTTAAATGACACAACACCAGCAACAAGTGAAATCTAGAGACCTTTTTTGGGACCTCTTGCCCTTATCTTTTGGATCTGAAACAATATTATTTTCAAACTTGTGAGACCCTAAAAATTGTGCTTAAGAAAGCGATTTGGCCTATTACGGGGGCTTCCAACACCCCAAATTGCTTTCTTAGGCACTTTTCTTGCAATGTATTTCAAGTAATAATCTAATCTATTGAAGGTCTCTGCACAACAAGCCAAATCTCTCTCTTAAGCACAGTTTTGAAAACTCAACCAAGTTGCTTACTTCTTGTCTACTTCTCTATTATACAAGATGCTCAAGGATGAGTGCTCCTTATTGGTGATGGCAATGGTGATGATGTAGCCTTGCCTCTCCTAGTCTACTTCTTTGCTCCAAGGTGATAAGGAATAGCTCTCATGCTCTAGACCTCTGTGTGGATCTAGATAGTGGTTAAATCTCGTCTGTGTGGATCTAGAAGATAGTGGTTAAAACTCATCTACTTCCTACCTCTAGATCTCCATGTAGATCGACTCTGTGCTTCCTACCTCTAGATCTCTGTGTGGGTCTCTCAACCTTTTTGTGGATCTGAAAGGTGAAAGGAGAATGAAGGCACACCCTACCCATTCTTTGGGAGGCCAAAAGTGGAAGTGGTGCATAAAAAGGACAAGTACAGGTAGTGCATAGCAAAATAAAGCACCCGTTTTCACATCCATACATCAAGTTCACTTCTTAAGGAAGAAGTCATCATTTTGACATGCTCTTATTTATGGAGCTCCATCCCCCAAATTTTCGCATATGGACTACATTTAGCACCCACACATGGAACCCCATCCTAATGCAAATGTCACCATTTTAGCATGCTGTTGTTGATAGAGTTGTATTTCTCGATTCATTTGTTAGTTTCAACATCTTCTTCCACCTCATTTGATACTATTCTCCTCCTCTCACTCCTATAAGCGGGCATGTGTACAAGCCTAATCTACCACAAGTGCAAAGCTTTCAACTGTTGTCACAAGCAAATATCGATGAGTATGTTTTGGTCCACATAACATATTCTCCTCTGCATGTGCAGATTCCTGGTTAGAATAAGTTGCATGCATTTGTGTTTTGGATTTTGTAGTGATACCTAGATTAAACAATAATTGGGATGAACATTTATGCTGAAATGTGTTTAAGAAACCAATTTGGCCTATTTGACATATCTTCAACTCTCCAAACATAATTCTTAACCACTTTGCTATCCTTGAAATTTTGTGGACTAAGGGTGCATCTTGTTCTTCCAAATTGTGTGGAAGGTATTGAAAAGCACGAGATGCACTCATGGATTCTTTTCCATTAAGAGATTATGCATTTCTAACTTGTTGAATGGACTAGCCAAATGGTGCTTAAGAAAGCAATGTTGAGTGTTGGTCAGGCCCCAAACCCCCCTAATTTGCTTTCTTGAGCACATTTCTTCTTTTCTAGTTTTTTTACATTGTTGGGCCTCTCTTATTCATCTAGATGGTTTGTGAGCTAACATCAATAAGAGATTATGCATTTCTAAGTTGTTGAATGGACTAGCCAAATGGTGCCTAAGAAAGCAATTTTGAGTGTTGGTCACGCCCCAAACCCCCCTAATTTGCTTTCTTGAGCACATTTCTTCTTTTCTAGTTTTTTTACACTGTTGGGCCTCTCTTGTTCATCCAGATGGTCGGTGAGCTAACATCATGTCGTATAAGGATCATAATTTGCATTTATGGAAGCTTTATGTTGTCTATCTTGTGCCTTTTCTATTCTATTTTACTCTTGAAACAAAATATGCTTCATGTTGGGTCAAGCCCCAAACCCCAATGAGCACATTCCTTTTTTTCAAGCTTTTAAATTCTATTGAGCTTCTCTTCTTCATCTAGATGGCTTGTGAGCTGACAATTTTGTAAGAGGCTGATAGATTGCATTTAGGGATGATTTTGGTTGTCTATATTTTGCCTCTCTACTCTATCACTGTTGAAACAAAATGTCTCTAAGAAAGTGATTTCATCTATTTGCTCCTCTTCCAAACCCTCAAATCACTTTCTTAAGAAATGTTTCAATTTATGTGTTTCTTATAGGCTTGGAGACAGTCTTGGCCATGGTAAAGACAAAGAAGATAGCTAGGAGGGTTGGTGAGGGGGCCTCTATTGCCCAAGCTGCCACATCAAAGGATTTTAGTCTCAGAGCTTGTCATTAAAGGAAATAAAAATCCATGCATATCCTTCATCAAGACGAACCGAGGAGGCTTTCACAAAAGGTTACTATGCTTACAGAGATGAGGAACACATAAAAGGCCATGGGATTAGCAATTCCAAAGGCTCCTTTCAAATGCTTGTGAAGGAAATTTGTGACAATGTAGTTAGGATATAGATGGCAAAGGACTGCATTGTATACTCTACAAGAGGTAGCTAAGGATTTCCTCGGGAAGTTCACCTCCTAAAATTTTAGTGTACCACACGCATTCAAAAGGAGAGGTATTTTAATTCAATGTTTTGTAAAAAGTTAATAGGATTACAATAACAAGAGGGTTTTATAATTAAATTTTAGAAAAAAATCACTTAGTTCATAAGTAAATAGGGGTGTTTTTATTTGGGAAAAAATTTTAGTTGAGGTGTTTTTTTAATACCCTTTGAACGCACATGATACCTAGGCTTTCTTAGTAGTGCACCCCCCGAGAGGATTGCATGATAGAGTTCTTCCAGGATTCCATGCTCGTTGTTGCTGATTCCATGCTCGTTGTTGCTGATTCTCATGGAGTCATAGTGATGAACAAGCATTTTGAGACTCTTAAGTGAATTCGTTACAAATATGATAGTTACTTCATCCTCACAACTGGGTGGACCTAAAGATGAGACACATTCTATTAGTGCCCCTGGCAAGAAAGCTACCATTGATTTATGTATCATGTTTTGCAGCAACCATTGGAGCCTCATTTGTATAAACCTTCAATGGAAACAATGTTTTTGCATGAACTACCTCTACAAAACACATAAGGTTCTTGATCTATATTGTGTTACTTACTATAGCCCTATTGAACTCCTAAATGATTATTTCAGCATTATTAAAAATAGTAGTGTATCTTGTACATTCTTGAAAAGGCTTTTGGATGTAGTGGATCATTGCCCTACAAATATAAATCTATTGGATTCTACTAAAATTTGCGATTTGAGGGTAAGAGCATTTTTGGTTGTTCAACATTATTTGTTGCCTCTTTTATAAAAACCATATCTTAATGTTGTTTTGTTTGTGCAAGCACCACAATAGGATGATGCTTATTCATGTGGTTGGAGGACAATTATCCATTCAAAGTATATGCTAGATACCTACTTCCTAGAAGTACAACCAGACAATGTTATTATATAAATCTATATATTCACAGTGACTCTTGTATAGATTCTAGTAGGAGACAAAATTTGTTTGAATCTTTATTACTCTTATTCTTACTTATAGCTCTGAGAGGAAAGTTACACATCAGTTTATGCAGACGGTTATAGGTCTATTGACATTATAGAATAGATCCTCATTTATGCTCATGTAGAGCACCCAAAGAGGGATCTAGAGGTAGTGTTTATAGAGTGAAGAAGTTTGTTGTCATAGTTGGGACCACAAGTGGTGTGAAGAAGCAGTAAACCATTGAAAAGAGTCCCAAACGGTGGAGGATCAGCTCTCCCACTTGATGATCAACCAATACATGAGGACCAGCCACTTGGAGGTGAGCCGATTGTGTCCAAGGGTTTGTAGCCTCTACCTGATCAGCATCCAGTTTCTGAGGACCCTTCACATCAGCAGCATTCAACATCATTTTCATAGGAATGGATGATGTCATTAGTTGTAGTTTGAATTTTTGTTATGACTCACTCGTGTTTATATTGATACAATACATGTAATCATAAGTTTTACTTTTCTCAAATATCCCATTTGAGGTGTCTTTGCATTGTAGTGTGCTTTATCTTCTTTGTAGTACCTATTAACATGTAGTCTTAATTAATGGTTTGAAATTACAAAGAAAAAAGTCTTGAGGTTTACCTTCTTGTGTTGAGAATGAATGAAAATCATTTTGAAACACTAACCTGGTCTCTCTATTTCCATTATAAATGTTATGGTGCTATTGGCCAAGTGTACAGAAGTGTTTGAGTGCTATAACACTCAACAAGTGTCCATTCTTACTAACCATAATGTCAAGTGATTCATTCTTAGGAGCAAAAGAGCTAAGATCTTGATCCATTGGAACTAGTTGCTTTTAACCAATATACTACATTTATAGTAAAAAGAAAATATAAAATTATGAGTCGAAATCATGCACTTAAGCTTGTCTCTACTATGCTACCATGAGTAATTTGCCTATGGTGTTCCATGGTGAGACATCTTATTTTTTTAACATACCTTTCATCTTACCCTTGTCTAGTAGTAGTTGGTAAAAATGATCATAGAAAAATATACTCGATTGAGCTAATTGTGTTGCAGTTCTACCTTGATATTGCAATTCTCCTATTACCCCATGTAACACATCAAAGAATCCTAAAATGCATTTGATAGGTTGCCACTGCTCATAAGATGAAGGGTATATATCTAAAGCAAAAAATCAGATATTGTGGGTCATGAATAAAGCAAAAAATTTATGGTTACAAAACATGAAGGTCACAAGGGGTCAAGAACAAAGCAAAAAAGTTTGAGTTATGAAATATGAAGGCTCAAATAAGTCACTTTGTGCTGTGGAAGGTAGTTTGGATAGTCTTTCAACACTAGTTCTTTATGCATATACACATGTGGAATCAATATTTCCTATATGGCTTTCCTTCCATTCATTCCATATACACATGTGGAATCGATATTTCCTTTATGGCTTTCCTTCCATTCGTTGTTCTAAAATATTTCACCCTAGCCTTCCAAGTTGCCAAAAAAGTATTGCTTGATCGTGTTCTCTTCCTTCTCGTGGGTTGCATTCTCATTGCATTAGCACCCAGCTTCCTTTTGATACAACAAATCTTTGCCAGCAACCCTCTATATTGACTTTGTTGGCAATATATAAAAGATATTGAAGAAACAGGTCGATGAGTCGAAGAGCTTACTTTAACGTTTTGGTCCTCAACATTTTGATCAACACAATCTTTCACACAAGTGTGGTCATGTTCTTGCTACCATAGAAAACTTATAGAAAATAATCCAATCTAGAAATTGAACACCTTAAAATTCAAAGAGATAGGTCGGCAAGGCAAAGAGCTCACATTCGTATCTTGGTCCTTGGCATGATTTTGATCAAGATTGTGTTTTGCACAATGCACGGTCATGGTCATTGGAAACTTAATCCAATCTAGAACTTGAACATTTGGAAACTCAAAGAGACAAATTAACAAAGCAAAGGGCTTATGTTTATATCTTGGTCCTCATCATTTTATATCTTAGTAGACCCTATAGATGATATGTAGGCTATAATTCAATGAGAAAAAACTCTCACCTCTATGTTAATGTCTTTTGCAATATGAGTTACACACTATTTGGATTGAGACACCCTGGGTTGCCTATCATCACTATGGATGATTCGTGAAAGAGAACTGAACTTGCAAATCGGTGAAATGCGAGAGGAAGAACTAGTTTAGGAGGGAAAGTGGGAGAGTCCTTCACTCATGAAATCTTAACATGTCAATAGGAGAAATCCAAGTGGAAAAACCAATTTAGGAGAGAAATCACATTTGAATCTTTGATTTATGAAAGAGAACTGAAATGCCAATGAGAAAAATGTAAGCGAGAAAAATAGTTTAGGAGAGAAACCATATTTAAGCTTCAAAGATGACATTGTCAGATTTAGAATCTTCTCAAGATCCAAAAAATATCATTTCATTTCTTGAACACACATGATGCATAGGGTTTCTAAGTAGTGCACCCCCCAAGCTCTTGTGATTGGTAGAGAGGTATTTTTCATTTTGGCTTAAAGGCCCCAAAATGAGTTCCCTTTTTTCTTGCACAAGGAACAAACATTGAGTTGTAGAAAGTCCTCAAAAACTATAAACATGAACTAAGTTGCTGAAAAGTCTCAAAGACATTGAGTACAACATCTAGGGAGAAACTTATGAATACCGGTAATGCAACTATTAGGACTTAACGATCAATTACTAGCACAAACTCAAGCATCTCAAGAGTTCAAGAGTCTAAAACATGCTTATACCTCCACATTTGGTAAGCATGGGGAGAAATGCACACAGCTGTAGGGTCAGAAGGTAATAATTTCAAAGCTAAAACTTCAATTGATAAATTAAACTAATTAAAATCTAGAGAAGCTAGTAGAAGATATGTTTCTACAAAGAAGCACAGTATTACAAGTACAAATTTTATTGCAATCCTAAAGCAAGATGAACATCAAGAAGGAAGAGATTGCATTCACTAGAGACACTTGTAGCTCAAAATGTTGCATGCATTACCTAGTCTCAATTGGGATACGACAATTCGTGAAAGTTCTCTCCTAGATCTATGCCAAAAGATGGATGAGGATAAGAGAAATGTGTTGTTTTATCTCTAAGCAGTGTATTTATTTTTCGCAAAACATTTGCCTAAATATTACCAAATTTTTTATTAAAATGAGATTATTTATTTATTTATTACCTAAATTTGCACTAGACTACACTATACTAGTCAATCAAAATATTAAAATAGCATTAAAGATTATGAAACTTTTTAGTTTCATGATGTGTAGCCTCTGTGTAACATTACTTTCCATATACTTATGCCTATCATAGTGCAATCTAGTGCACTATATATATGTGGGTTATCGCCAAATGTTTAACACTTTGCCAAGGGGGGGCCTTGAAAAAAAATATGTTGCTAAGTGCATGCACGCCTCCTACAGATCAAATAAGATGCAATAATGATATATGAATACCTGATAGGAAGCCTGCCTCTTTGAACAGCGAGTCATGAAAAACGATCTGTTGAAAACGTCTCATTTCTCTCAATATTCTAATTTGCACTTCTATCAATTGTACTAGTGGATCAAGTTTCTGATTCCTTTCCTAACTTGCAATGGGTACTTCAATGCTCTTTGTTAGAGCTCTTGTATACAATACTGTTGGGTCTTGGGATCCTTCACATGCTCCCTATTGTATATGTTCAGTCAATTGTATTGGAGGTGTATTGGTGGATCAAGTTTTGAGTCATTCCTTTGTTGCTCTACTATGGGTACTTCAGTGCTCTTCGTTGGACTTCTTGTGTATAGCACTATCGGCTCTGAGGATCTTCGACATGCTCCCTTGTGTTGTTCCTTTTGGCATTTTCTTGCAATGTTTCGACTATTCTGTGTAGACAGAGTGTTCGGACTCTTCTTTTGATGAAATTTCAGTACTTGTGCTATCTGACTACGTCCTTATGACATGTTCAAAGTGTTCCCAAAATGGATGACTTGGTATCATAGGTTTTTGACCATATCTGTTAGATATCAATGCTCCACTCTCGTGTAACTACGCTGGAACCAGCTAACTCTACTTGTAAGCCCCCCATATGAGGAGAAGGCATTTGAGTAGCTCAGTTATCCAGTAGGTACTGGTTTGGACACCAGATGGGGGCCATGTGTGGCCTGATGGATGGACGGCTTCAGATAGAGTTGGCACACCGCCAACTAGGCTACATGCAAGTGCGGGAAGGGATCCCTTGCCTGACCACACTGAGGGTAGACGGAGCATTTCTCGGGGCAACCCACTCTCGAGTTGCGGGGCCCGTTTGGAGCCTCAAATGATCCCGGATAGCTGTGGGCCGAACGGAGGCCGTAGGTTAGTTGCTCTGTTTTGCGCACCGGTTCTATCATATGGTTGGTGGCCTATTTTGGGACCGACCCCTAGTCGACCATTTTGGGTGGACTGGGTCGGCCACCCAATTGAGCGTAACCGACTACAATTGGTGGCTATATAAGAGCAAGCCCATGAAGCCCATTTCATCACTGGCTACAGCAACCTTGATTCCTTAGCATTCAGTCTCCATCTTTTACTGTTTCCAGCATGCCATTGAAGCTTCTTTCACAGGAGCGCACGGCTAGGAGGCAGCGCCATCTATTGTATCAATTCTACAGTAATCAAATTTTTGATTGTCCATACTATCTTGTTTTCTCTCTTGCATACGAGATCCTGTTATTTGTTGAGCACAGACGTTGTATTATTTTCTAACATGGTATCAGAGCCTAGACTCTAGCAAGAAGATTTGGTAGTGTGTTTCTGTTTGCGAGTAGATTGTGAGAGATGGCCCAGCCCGCAAGACTGCGAATCCCACCGTTCGGCGAAAGCGAAAAGTTGGATGGCTCTAACTATCCTCTCTGGAAGTTCAAGATGAAGACCATCCTAAGCGCATATGAGCTTTGGGACACTGCTACTGGGGTGGACGTGAGGCCCCGGTTATGAGACCGAAACCAGCCAATGCAGGACAACAGATAGTACCAACTGTGGATGAGATTCTTGCATGGATAAGAAGAAATGCTGATGCGCTGTGTTCTATTGTCTGTAGTGTTAGTGATTCTATCATGGCGTTAATTCAACATGCCATCACAGCGGAGGAGGCATGGACAGTCTTGAAAAATCAGCACGAGACCACGAATTAGACGCAGATTCAGAATCTGGAGACTCAACTCGCGAATGAAAAGTTGTCTGAGTCTGAAGCAGCAGAGAAGTTCATCACCAGGGTGAAGAATCTGCGTGATCAGATGACTGCGATTGGCATCACCATCACCAGCGAGAATCTAGCACGAAGGTGCATACGGATTCTCCCACCAAAGTGCGATGGTCTTGTTACAGCGCTGAATACGCAGAATAGAAATCTGTCCCTCAACTTTGAGGATTTCAGCACGATGCTTTTGGAGGAGGAGATGCGTAAAAAGACGAGGACTGTAGAAGATTCGGCTTTCTGGATCAGATCAAAGAAAGGTAAGGGTAAGGACTCTGGTAACCCATCTTCTTCTGATGATAAAAAGAGAAAGAAGAAGATCAAGTGCTTCTATTGCAACAAGGCAGGGCACAAGCAGAATGAGTGCCGCAAGAAGATTGCAGATGAGAAGAACGGAGTGAAGAAAGAGTCCAGCAACAGCACACAGGCAGTACCCATAGAGCTGTTCGTCGCAATTGAGGAAATTTGCACGGAGGCAGTTCATGTACCTACAGATGAAGCTTGGATCATTGACTGTGGTGCATCGCGCCACATGACCAGTCGGAAGGATTGGTATACCTCTCTACAGCCGGTAGGGAATGACATCATGGTAGCAGTCGGCAGTGATGCAAAATGTCTAGCAAAAGGAAAAGGTATGATTGCTCTCAAGTCAGATGGAGTTGTAAAACAGTTGTCCGATGTTCTTTATGTGCCAGATATCAAGAGGAACTTGTTGTCCGTTTCTGCGATCACAGATCGGGACCTCAAAGTTCAATTCGATAAGAATGGTGCACAAATCCTGGATCTTCAAGGAAAGGTCATTGGTAAAGGTACACGGCGCAACAACATTTACGAACTCTCAGCTTTCAGTGCTCGAGCGGATGTGAAGAACACTAAGCTGTGGCATGAGAGGTTTGGTCATCTAAACCTTAGTTCTTTGAAGGAGATGCATAAAAGTGGAATGATTGCAGACCTACCAGAAATTTCAGATCTACCCGATGTATGTGAAGCTTGCATGATGGGCAAGCAGCATCGACAGCCCTTTCCTAAAGAGGCCAGCAGAGCAAAGGCTCCTCTAGAGCTCGTTCACATGGACCTCTGCAGAAAGATGGAGACAGAAGCTTTGGGTGGTTCCTTCTACTTCATGACACTGACGACGACTACAGTAGAAGGATATGGATATACTTCCTGAAGACGGAAGACGAGGCTTTCAGTAGGTTCAAGGAATGGCATGTAATGGTCGAGAAAGAATCGGGGAGGAAGGTGAAGAAGCTGAGATCAGACAGAGGTGGAGAGTTCACATCGACTGAATTCGAAAGTTACTACAAAAGTCACGGAATCAAGAGGTAGAAACCCCTGCCACATACATCACAGCAAAATGGAGTAGTAGAATGCAAGATGCGCGTCTTTTGCAAAATGGGCCGGAGTATGATGAAAGGGAAAGATTTGCCAAAGACTTTCTGGGCTGAGTACTTTAAAGTACTAGAAACACCTATAAGTGGTTTGTCAATATGACCCTTGAGGGGTCTCCTTTAGGGGCAAGGGCCATATTGACAAGCACATTGACAAAGATTTATCATGTGTTTGCCAATCTAGCCCTTGCCCCTAAAGGGGACCCCTCAAAGGCCATATTGACAAACACATTAACAAACATTGCACAACTTTTATCTCTTGAAAGTACACCTAAAAGATCTGCAGAGCTATTACACGAAGGCTGTGAATGGGATGACTCCACTGCAAGCCTTTTTTGGTAAGAAACCTTTAGCTACACATTTCAGAGTTTTTGGATGTGGCTGTTTTGTGCATGTCCCTGATGCTACTAGGACCAAATGGGAACCGAAGAGCTGAAAGTGTATTTTCTTGGGCTACAGTGAAGAGGCGAAGGGTTACCGTCTCTATAACCCTGTTACCAAGAAGGTAATTGTAAGTCGCGATGTGGTCTTCTCAGAACAACCGCATCAATTGGAGGAGTATGCTTCCTTCCCAGACAACCAGGACCAGGATATCCATTCAGTACCGCCACCAACAGCAAACCGAGCTCCCCCAATGGTGCTTGGGAGGATTCAAGACAAAGAAGATGAAGAAGAGCTTGCAAAACCACAACGGCAATGGCCATTCCCAAAGTGGGTGTACAAGATCAAGTACAAGTCCGACGGCATGTTGGATAAGTACAAGGCTCGGCTCGTGGCAAAAGGATTTGCACAGGTACATGGTTTTGATTATCAAGATACTTTTGCTCCCACAGCTCGACTAACCACAATTCGTAGTGTTTTGGCTTTAGCTGCCCAGGGAAGTTGGCCCGTGTTTCAGATGGATGTGAAATCTGCCTTTCTGAATGGAGATCTCAAGGAGGAGGTATACGTGGAACAACCACCAGGTTTTGAGATCCCCGGTTCAGAAGGTAAAGTCTACAAACTAAAGAAGGCACTTTACGGGCTGAAACAGGCCCCACGAGTGTGGTACCATCGAATTGATGCCTACTTTCTGCAAAACGGGTTCACGAGGAGCCCATCTAATGCAAATTTGTATATCTTCAGAGAAGGAGGCAGGTGTATGATCGTGGTCCTTTATGTGGACGACCTTGTCATAACAGGGAACCATGAAGAGAAGATCTCGCAGACGAAGCATTTGCTAGGAAGAGAGTTTGAAATGACAGTCGGACTGATGCATTTCTATTTGGGGAAGTTTGGCAGGAGCCGAAACAGATCTTCATTTCACAACTGAAATATGCTGGAGAGATACTGAAAGCATTTGGCATGGCTGAGTGCAAAACAGTTGGTACCCTTATGGAGGTTGACGCGAAGCTCTCAAACAAGGATTCATCACCACTGGTGGACGAAGCGAAGTACAAAAGGCTTCTAGGCAGCTTGATCTACCTGTGCAACACACGGTCGGACATCAGCTTTGCGACTGGTGTACTAAGCAGGTTTTCCAATAAGCCCCGAGAGAACCATTGGAGGGCAGGGATGCGAGTGCTGAAATACATCAAAGGCACACTTGATTATGGCATCACCTATACCAAGGGCAACATCTTGACCGGATTCTGTGACTCGGATTAGGCAGGAGACGTGGACAGCAGAAGATCAGTGATAGGGTACTATTTCTCACTTGGATCTGGAGTTGTGTCATGGGTCAGCAAGAAGCAACCCACAGTTGCTCTTTCTTCTACCGAGGCTGAGT
Source organism: Dipteris shenzhenensis (assembly GCF_047967505.1). Taxonomy (NCBI): domain Eukaryota; kingdom Viridiplantae; phylum Streptophyta; class Polypodiopsida; order Gleicheniales; family Dipteridaceae; genus Dipteris; species Dipteris shenzhenensis. Next base: position 27,799,441 of record NC_141615.1, read on the forward strand.
ACAAATCTGCATGCTTTGCTTCTTGCGAGGCAGTGTGGTTGAGGAGGATTTTAGGGGACATGGGTGCAGGGCAGAACAAGCCTACGCAGTTATCATGTGACAATCAAAGTTGCATGGCGATTGCAAAGAACCCGGTGTTCCACGCTCGCACAAAACACATTGAGATTCAATATCACTTTGTATGCGAGCTGATCATGGATGGAAAGGTTGACTTGTTGTATTGTTCGACTACAGAGAATGCTGCGGACATCTTCACGAAGGCTCTTGGAAGAGACCTGCTGGAGAGACATCTTCATCGACTTGGCATTGGGCCGAAAAATTAAGTTCACTTGCGGGTGGACATTGAGGGGGGGTGTTAGATATCAATGCTCCACTCTCGTGTAACTGCGCGGGAACTAGCTAACTCTACTTGTAAGCCCCCCATATGAGGAGAAGGCATTTGAGTAGCTCGGTTATCCGGTGGTCCTGGTTTGGATACCAGATGGGGGCCATGTGTGGCCTGATGGCTGGACGGCTTCAGATAGAGTTGGCACACCGCCAACTAGGCTACATGCAAGTGCGGGAAGGCATCCCTTGACTGACCGCACTAAGGGTAGACGGAGCATTTCTCGGGGTAGCCCACTCTCGGGTTGCGGGGCCCGTTTGGAGCCTCAGATGATCCCGGATGGCTGTGGGCGGAACGAAGACCGCAGGTTAGTTGCTCTGTTTTACGCACCGGTTCTATCGTATGGTCAATGGCCTATTTCGAGACCGACCCCCAATCGACCGTTTTGGGTGGACTGGGTCGGCCACCCAATTGAGCCTAACCGACTACGATTGGTGGCTATATAAGAGCAAGCCCGTGAAGCCCATTTCATCACTGGCTACAGCAACCTTGATTCCTTAGCATTCAGCCTCCGTCTTCTATTGTTTCCAGCACGCCATCGAAGCTTCTTTCATAGGAGCGCACGGCTGGGAGGCAGCGCCATCTATTGTATCAATTCTATAGTAATCAAATTTTTGATTCTCCATACTATCTTGTTTTCTCTCTTGCGTGTGAGATCCTGTTATCTATTGAGCACAGACATTGTATTATTTTCTTACAATATCTTGTTGCATTAGAAAAAAAGGGAGCTCATTTTGGGGCCCTGTAAGAAATTTGCAATTTTATCTTTTATCTCTCTTTTAAAATGTGGAAAAAGCAATAAAATACGAATATCTTTCAATTCAGGACCACAGGTGTGTCAGTCCAGGGAGGAATAAAAAAGTCCTTTCAAAAAATTGAGAAGGTGCTGCATTAAACTCTCCATATCGATTCTCTCTCCATATAGATTCCACATCTCTTTTGATGGCGTCCTCTCCTACAAAACCCATCACACCATCACTAATCCATTTTTTTTCAAATATTTGAATGGTTACCGCCGCGAAAGATTAGATGAGTTTTATAAAAAGAAGACAATATGAAGAACCAACCCTCACGAAATGGCTGTGTGCAACCATACTCTTGAAGAAGAACCTCAAAAGAAGCAACTACACCATTTGCACATTGATTTAGAAGAAAAATATGTGCCGCTACCGAAAAGAGAAAAGGTTCCACTTGTGAATGCTGAGCAAAAGGAAAACATGAGAAGAGTAGGCTCCCAACATATTGACTTATGGTGCGATGGACAGATTTACCCAAAATGTCCATTGAGAAATTCGAGCCCTCCATTTTCTAATCCAACAATGCTATTGAGGTTTGTGGGTGACGGGAACAATGGAATGTAGGGATACATTTTGACTCAACATTCAACTGTGGAAATGTACAAGACATTGTAAGTTCGAGAAAGAATGGAGAAGGCACAAGAAATGTTAATAAATTCATACTTGAAAGAGCATCTCTACAAAGGGAAATCGAAGAGCATTCAAAGACAAAGAATGAGCTACGGAGAGTAAGAATGAAGAGAATGGTTCTTGGAGAGAGACAATGAAGCAAGAGAATTCGAAACATTATGGAGTTGAAAGCTGGCACTGGAGGATGTAAGCATAGAGTACAAAAAGCAAGGTAATAGTACATCTTGTTTAGCCATTGTATTTGTATATGTATGTCTGTCTTGCAAGAAAATCTGTAATATTGCAAAGTGTACTTGTTGCAGGGAAATTTGAGGACCTCAGAAAGAAGACATTGATCCTAATTTAATTCCCATCAAACAAATGAAGGATTTAGTCTCCACTATTGTTGCAAAGAACATGATGGAGGAAAAGAAGTTTAAGAAGGTAAAACGTGAAGTTCTTGAAGACTTTGTATCGGAAAGTAAAGCTAATGTCACAGAAATTCAAGAGGCTCTTGATGTGAGCGAAGTGAGCAGAAAGGGATATGGTTCAATATTTAGAGTCGTGTCATCAACATTAAAAGATCAACGGATAAAACGTGTGTTGTTACCAACACTAGCACAAGTGTGGAGGGAACGAGGTCATCTCAACTAAGAAATTGACAAGTTTATTGGATAGTACTTTCATATCGAAAGTGTATATGAGAGTGAAAAGGGAAGCACTACATATAATGCTTGGAATAATATTTTTGTAGATCTTGAACAATTGCAAAGACTTATGGTTGAGTTCTACAGTATCACATTTGAAGAATGTAAAGGAGTTTTGAAGTTTGTTGTGAAGCTCGATGAGTGTGAAATTGTCAACGAAAAAAAGATAGAGAGAGTTTCTATCACTTTGATGAATCGAGCACTTGATCAATCGATCACAAAGTGCAACTCAAAGTACTTCAGTGTCCAATCGAAAAAGCACGTATGGTGGTTGGGTGCATTTGAGGTCTATAAACTATCGCCTTCTAAATTAGTCTTTGCTCGAAATGTAATAAATTTTAGATCATATATCTTGCAAACCTGTGGTTTTAAATTATAAGTGAAGACTAAGGACCATGCAGTACTTTATTGGATATTTCATCAAATAGATATACCATCAATTATCAAAAGTCAAGTCTAAGGACTCCATGTTCATGTTCCAAGGAAGGGTGATTTTCAAATTGAAAGACATATGGCAGGTGACTTGAAGACACTGAAGTGTATGTTCAATATAAGCAAAGGGGGTAACTCAAAATCTCCTTGCTTGTACTGCAATGAACCAACGCATGTCCTAGATTCTAAATGGTGGAAAAGAGCACCCAACAGAGATAAAGTACATAAAATTTTCAAAGTAGTTCTTGAGATCCCATTATGCAATGTTCACATTTGTACATTGCATGCATTATGTAGGATCACTAAGAAACTAGTTTTCCTATATATTGGATTTGCATGGAAACTTCGTCGTGAGAGCAAAAGAAAAGAGGCACTACAATCATTAGAAGCAGTGCTATCAGAAATTGGTCTCCATGGAGGAGATGTACATATTACAAATGATCTTTAAAAATCTACAAATGGAAAAGATGTTCCTATCAAGCCATCTGTTGGTGGAGTAAAGGCTAGAAGATTTTTGTCTCATCCAAAGAAAAGAAAAATAAATGGTAGCAGTAAAACAACATACGTATCAAGGATAAAATATAACTTACAGAGAAAAGTACACAATGCTATCAACGATAATCGGGCAGATGGATTGGCAAGAGATGTCAAGGAAGAAGTGTGGAAATACTTAGATAAGCTTTTTGTTTTTTGTGGCCAAGCCACCTTTAGCAAAAATGATCAACAAGCATTTGAAGAAGTGGTAAAGAGTTTTGGAAAGGCAATGAAAGAGGCTTGGACAACATGTAACATCACTCATTACATGGTAAGAACAATATCCTATTTTTGTGCATGTTTTTTTTTTAAGAAAACAACATTAGTTTTATATATTCTAATGCCCACTTGCCTATGTATCAAAACAGCATATAATCTACAATCACCTTTCTTTCTTTGTAAAAAAATACAGATGCCATGCAATTTGGTCCACACAGGGAATGGAGAAAAGACACTGCAATGCACAAAATGCATTCTTTAGACATACACAACATTTTCAAGGAAAACAGAAAGCCAATAGTTTAAAGAAAATCTTCTAGTGGTTCTATTGAGGAATACTATAAAGACTTCAAGCCAAGAAGAAATTTAATACATCACAGATTAAGCTAGCTTTCAGATTGGCTCAAAAGGAAACAAGGAGGCAGAGTTTGGAGAACTCAAATGCAGCACAAAGATATGCTCAGTGGAGACACTCAAAGATATTTGTAAACCACAAATGTGTAGATAGAAGCTAAGTGCTAAACCTTGTTCATCAATTGGTGTCATCAAATGTTTTTTTTTTTTTTTTGCAATGAACAAGACTTGGATCTTTCATTCATAAGAAGTCATTGTATGCAACCATTGAAATATTTGAAATGGACTACATATATTTCTATTTCAAAATGTGCATTGTTTTTGTCACAAATACACATAAACATAACTAAGACATTCTAAAAAGACAGTGGGATGGCTTGTGCTTTGCATTGCTCTCACAAGGAGTAGCATGGAGTAGAGGCTCTATTGGCATTCATTCAAGATCCCCATGACACATGAGTCACTATTGAGACTACACATCTTTGGCGCCACTGCCGGGGAGTTCAAGGTATGATTTTGCATTGCACATGCCTTCTCTCGTCATTTACCCATTGCTCATTATTTCAAGCTTAACTTGGAGCTTTGATAGTGGAGTTGTAGGAGAGGAATGAGTGAAGAAGTGTGTGTTTGGACGAAAAAAAGATGAAAACTATCATTTTCTTTTGGAAAGCTTTTTTGATCATATGAAGCTTGTTTTTTATGTTTGTTAGTATTTTGAATTGATAGGAAGCTATTTAGAAGATTGCTAAGGTGTGTGTGTGAGCAAAATCCAACAAAAACACCCAAAAATGAAGATGGAAGCTCAAATTTGAAGTGGTTTTTTGAGTGTTGATAGTCCCACATGTTGTAATCTCTCATTTGTGCACTAAAAGTTGATGTTTTTTGCTCTTTTTTGCTTAGTGTAGGTAGTTAAGGTAGTGTATTGCACCCACAAACACTCAAAGCTGGAACCAAAACTCAAAAATTAACAGAAATCACCAAATAGAGGTCGGTAAAATTCGTGTTCTCATACATTTCCTATCCCCATAGGTCGTCGCCTTAGCGCTATCCCCATGACCCATCACCTTAGCGATATCCCTACAGTCACACCTGTGTTGACTTGGTGGCTTAGCTCCTATCGCCATGACCTAACAACTGTCCACTGTTTAACCCACTGCCTTTATTAATACATGTCAAAATCTGCTATCCCACTGGTTTGATAGGCCATGGCCTTGAGCCTATGCCCATGACCAATTTAACCTTACTTCTAGGCTTGCAAAATATACAATGCCATACAGGCTATCCTTCCAATGGTTTGCCAACTTTGCTTGGAATCCTTCTTGTGACTTTGATTAGAGACCTTTTTTTCTTGAGCTGAGGAGCAACCGAACTCTTCTCATCTTATGCAAGAGTTGTTGTGGTCGCAGTTTGCTCTTCGACTATTTTGTCTTGGGAAGGGCCACCAAATAAGGCTCTCGATTCCTTATGAGCTTATGTTTTCCATAAGCTTCCAAGGAGAAGGGATCCTTTACACCACAAGCTAGTGCCCAGGTAGTATATGTCAAAAAGTAACTAGCTCTTGAGCCTTGCTTTTTAGCATAACACCCAAAAATAACTAAAGCCGACCGCTTCTCTATTAGAATGATCTTATCTATTTGCCACGATATAGGATGACCACCCAAAACTTTTGACAAACACTTGAAAAAATAAGTAAGAGAAACTCCATCATTGCTAAGCAATTTGCTAAAAATCAATATCTTTGCAGCAGTAGTAGATAGGTTTGAGGTTCAAGATGCTTCTTTTCTTGAAAAAAACAATCATGGATCACATATTGATCTTGCAACTGTACGGTCACATGGTAACATGGGAGATCTCCACAAATGGTGCCATCAATAGTCGTAGAGTTTACACCGACTGTGATAGGCCATGATAGAAGGTAGGTGATGTTTGAGGAGGGATGAGAAGGACCATGAATGATTACGAGGGACGAGAAGCAAGCGAAGGACTAGGTGTGAGGATGAAGGCAGACGAATACGCATGAGCAGGAGGAGTAGAAGCAACAGGAGCATGCGTGAGCATGAGGCAAGAGGAGCTTGCATGAGTAGGAGGAAGGAGGAGTAGGCATGAGCATGAGGGAAGATGAGAATGGATGAGCATGAGGGAGGAGGAGGAGCAGGAAAAAGCAGCAGGGGGGGAGGAGGAGGACACATGTGGGAGGAGGGAGGAGGAGGAAAAGGCAGCAGGGGGAGGAGGAGGATGCATGTGGGAGGAGGGAGGAGGAGGCGTGTGGACAAAGGGAGGAGGAGGGGGGGAGGGAGGAGGGAGGCAAGGGCAGGGAGAAGGAGGAGGAAGAGGAGGAATGGGACGTGTGGAAGAGGAGGAGAAAGGAGGGAGACAAGGAGGAGGATGGGGGGAGGAGGGAGAGAATAGGTGCTCTAAAGAGGAGGATATGAGATAAAATGTTAATTTTGTGGTGTTTCAATGTAATTTCTTACTTTGGATTATCCACAGTGGTGCATTGCTTTTGCTAAGGTTCCCTTAGTTGTTCTTTCAGGACCTTCATGGAGGATGATATGAGAATGGTGGGCATGGATCTGATATGGACTCTTCATATCGAAAGACACAAAGTCATGCATGAGCAAGTTGTTTTGGAGGTGATGCAGGACTTGAAGGGAATGGTGATGCAAACAAGATGCCTAGAGCTTGTGATGCTACTAATGTAAGTCTTGAAGCTCAAAAGTTTATTGAAGAAGAAGAATTCACATGATGCATTACATCTATTTAAATTTAAATTTCTAAAATTATGTTTCTTCATGTGTGTAGTAGCAAGCAAGAATGGAGAATCTATCCATTTGGAACAAGAAGGCATGGAGAATTCACAGTATTGACCCAAGGCGACCTACATGATCCATTCCAATGTGTTGTACATGAGATTATAAGAACTTACGAGTTGAATGTGAGATTTAAAAGGAATAGCATTCTTTCTAAGGACTTAGTCGAGGATTCAAAGAACCTATAATTGGTGTATTACAGTTGAAGAAGAAGAGAAATAGGCTATGAAGCCTCATTGTAATACAATTTGAAATACAAACACCTATTTCTAATAATATTCTTCTATCTAAGGCAAAAAAAATTCATGTGTCTATGGCCAAATGGTGAATCTTTTGTTATGTCTTTTAATTATCTGTTGTTTTTAATATTGCATCTTTTTTTATATCAACTTGCACACAAAAGTTATATCACATTTTGATGTAACTTACAAGTCAATAAAATGTTGTTTGCCAAGTTTGGCCATTCCATTACATACATAGAAGGGATTTGACCATGGCACCACGTTGATTAGATGGAGTGTTTAAAAACCAAAATATGAGATTTTCCAACATCACCTTGTAAAGGATTGATGCATTTCATGATTTTCTACGAAGAAATATAGATTTTGAAGGGGTAGATGAAGAAATTTGACAACTTTGGCCATTTCAATGTCAATTTTTGGCAAATGTAGGAGGAATTTGATCACAGCGGAGAAGGCAAAGTTGGTCAGGACATCATGGGGTGTCCAAAAATGCCAAAACCCACCATGGCGCAAATTTGGCATTTTTGGGCACCCCATGACATCCCGACCAACTTTGTCTTCAGTGCCGCGGTTGAATTCCTTCAACATTTGCCAAAGATGGACATTGGAATCGCCCAAATTGTCAAATTCCTTCATCTACCTAATTGAAATCCATGTGTCTTTATAGATGCATTAACTTCAACATAGATAAACATGGAAAAGAAAATATTTACAAAGTAACTTAGCAAATGATTGTTGGTCAATATGACAACTTATGTGCCTTGTAGCATAGCTCTGGTAAGACCCTTAGGCAATATATTCTCTATATAATTTCTTGCACTTTGAAGGAACCTTGTAGGTTGGCTATGTCAATGTAATTTTTAATTTAATCTAGAAGACTTTGATCTTCCACTACATCCCCTTGTAAATTTTCATTTTCTTTGTTTATCTTGCCTTTGGAGCCACCTTTTAGGTTGGCTATGTCAATGAAATATTTGATTTCATATCACTAAATCACCTTGAAATAATTTGATGCATTACATGAGAAAATATATATTTTGAAGAGGAATCTAAAATTTTCATTTTCTATGTTTTCTTAGTCATGGAGGTTGGCTATGTCCATGTATCTTTTATTTTAATTTTCGGGTTTGCTACTATATCACCTTGTAAAGAATTGATGCACTTCATGATTTCCTATGAAGAAATATAGATTTTGAAGAGGTAGATGAAGGAGTTTGACAACTTCGGCCATTTTGATGTCCATTTTTGGCAAATAAAGGAGGAATTTGACCATGACATAGAAGGCAAAGATGGTTAGGACATCATGGGCTATCAAAAAATGCACAAACCCGCCACGACGCAAAATTGGCCATCTGGACCCTACCCGCCACGGTGCGAATTTGGCCATCTGGAGGGTCTAGATGGCCAAATTCGTGCCGTGGCAGGTTTGTGCATTTTTGGACACCCCATGATGTCCTGACCATCTTTGCCTTCTACACCATGGTCAAATTCCTCCTACATTTGCCAAAAATGGTCACCAAAATTACTAAACTTGGTTGAGAGTATTATTTTGACTTGGAATATTCATAATATTTTCCTAAATTATTTTTACAAAAATATATATACAAGTAATAGAACTTAATTGCATGGAATATGAAGAGAATAGTAGAATAGTTATAACTTTTGTGCTATAACTCCGACTGCAAATTTTTTTTGTTCAAAAGTGAGAGCATGTAGAAGACCTTCAAAAATCAATCACAAGTTGAGGGGGTCATAAATTTGTAATTACTTTGGATAAAAGCCAATGGGATACAATGCAATAGGGGAAGCCATGTGATGTGGATCACAATGATCAAGCTGTCAATACTTTGATGCACTTTAGTAGTTAAGTAGGCCTTTCTAAAAATTGGATGTGGAAGACCACAACGTATCCTCCTGCTTGACTAATATAGTGCACCAATGAGTGATCTCAAATGCCTCCTGCATCAATTCAACAACCATTACATTAGCAGACCTAACAAAGCACATTACATTAAAAGACCATAAAATATAAATCAATACATAGGATGCTTACCATCATGGCATTGTCTCCTTTAATGATGCAAGAAAGGCAAATAGATATAAACTGTAAACTTTAGACATGAAAACTTTATACATATTACCTGAAAACTTTGGACACGAAACCACACAATAAAACCATCAATGCTGTTAATGTCCTCCAAGTCATGAAGAAAACCTATGCAAATTCCAAAATGCCCAACCTACAATTTATGGATAGCTTGTACTAGTCAAACACATTGTTTGATGTTGCACGAGGGATAAAATGGACATTTTCATGCATTTCTCTAGAATCTTGCCTACTGTTTCACCATTTTAAGTAAAGTTGAAGGACAATACATTTCATTTTCCATGACCAAAAGGTATTCCTGCACATAACTTATAGACAGTCCATTGTCAATTATATCAAAGATTCCACTACTTCCCACTCCTATGTTAAAATAGGATCTTGTAAAGAAGATAGGCAAGGAAGGTACATACTCTAAGAAATACATCCTTCCTCTTGGGAAGCTTATGCTCAGCTTATGTGGACCTTGGTAAAGCATTCGATGACTATCTAGTTAGTCAAACTGTAAGTTCAAGTCATCCAATGCATTTTTCATGTTCTAGAACACACTAGAGCTCACAATATTGTCAACTTCTATCACTTTCTTCCTGACCATGCCTCTAGAACACACTAGAGCTCACAATATTGCCATCTTTGGCCACTTTGGTCACTTTGTTCCTGACCATGCCTCTACAACACACTAGAGCTCAAATATTGCCAGCTTGTGTCACTTTCTTCTTGACCATGCCTCCAGAACATATGAGCTCACAGCATTACCACCTTGTGTCACCGTGTTCCAAACCATGCCTGTTGGGAAAACAATAGCTATAGGAGAGGAAAGAGCAGTTGTATCCTATATGAGAAGGAAAAGACAGAGGGAACAAGCTCCTATAGGAGAGCAAAGAGTTGTTGTAGCAAAGGGAAAAGTGCCTGTAGGAGGGAAAAGAACACCTGTACCAGAAGGAGAAGCGCCTGCAGAAGGGAAAGAGAACCTATAGGATATGGAGGCTAAGCAAGAGGCCATAGAGCAAGAGAGAGCAGATCAAGAGAGGAAAGAGAAGGCAGAGGTAGAGCATGAGGGGAAAGAGCAAGAGGAGGCACAGAAACAGTGAGAAGAGTAGGAGAGAGAAGACCAACTATAGGAGGTGCTGCAACCCAACTTTTGAAAAATGGAGGGAGAGAGCAGCTATAGACCAGAGCAAAGGAGAAGACAGAGAGGGGGTAGGCCTGCAGTAGGCTAGAGGACGAAAGAAGTTCATCCAAAAGGTCCCACAATGGAGGGAGAGGGAAGTTGGGCCAGAGCAGAGGAGCAGAGAAAGGGGGCTGACCTACAGTAGGTTAGAGGACAAAAGAAATTCATCCAAAAGGTCGCACAATGGAGGGAGAGGGCAGTTGGCAGAGCAGAGGAGCAAAGCAAGAGGGGGCAGACCTGCAGTAGGCTAGAGGACAAAAGAAATTCATCCAAAAGGTCCCACAATGGAGGGAGAGGGCAGTTGGACTAGAGTAGAGGAGCAGAGAAAGAGGGGGCATACCTGCAACACACCTAAGGAGAAGAGAAATTCGCCTACAAGGGCCCACAAACATAAATGAGATTTGGGGATGATCTGGGGTGGGTGCACATGGGAGGGTGGTCAAGCATGGGTTAAGGGGGGGGAGGATGGTTTGGGTGGTCCCCAATGTAAGACGAATAGCCCATAAGGGATCTCTGCATGCCTGCCATCCCTCCACCTCAACATACAATTGCCCCACACAAAGGAGCACTATCATTCGTACACCTCAAATCCCTTGAAATTAGGAAACACTAATTGGAGGCCCTTTTGAGACCCCATTTCTCCCCTAATGCTTTCTCCTGTATATCATCGTTAAATAAGGAGATACCCATCTCCTCCTTCCCCTTGGAGTTGTGACTGATATCCAAGCTTGATGTGAGGTTCATTCGTGCTTACGTTTCCTAGAAGATTGTCTCATCCACCTCTTCATACATTTTGGCTTCCTTAAAATAGATGGACAATGCTTCAAAAGGATTGAATTTGTCCTCCAACTCTAACAAAGGATCTGTTGGAAAGGTCACCTCCCCATCTGTAAGCCCCCAAATGAGGAGAGCGTGGGGGAGGGAGACCTAGGGCAAGATGTGCCCAAAGAGAGATTACCTGGATGTGTGGATCTGGGACAGATCTGGAGCATTCATGGTTGGTGGGGTATCCCAAGGATGAAAGGTTGCATCAGGAGCAGCTCATGTGCAGGAAGATGGTGGGGACACAGTGTCTTGGATCAGGCCTGGCATGAGGCACTCAATGGACTGCAGCAGGACCCTATGAAAGGCGTGCTGACATCAGCATGTGTACAGAGCAGGGTACAAAGCTGTACAGATCTATACGGGCTGCTGTAGGGCAGTGTACGGAAGAGGTACGGCCAGGACAAGGCATTGGCAAAGGGCTATAGCAAGGCGCAGTATAGTGGGGGTCTATGGGCAGGTCTATGGCTTGCAAGCAAGGCTGGCAGGTGGCAGGACAGCAGCAAAGAAGTTGGACCCTACATGGAACAAAGGGCCAGCAAAGGGCCCTTATATAGGGCTGGTTGGGCTGAGCCAACCAGGTCGGTTGGGCCAGCCAACCTGGTCTGTCCAGTCGGCCCAGTCAGGGCAAACTGGTCGGTATTTTTGCCAGGCCTCAGGGCCTATAAAAGGAGAGGCTTCAGGCCTCATTTCTCATCCAGTAGAGCAGCTTTCGAGGAGTAGACAGGAGCAGCAGATAGGGCTTCCTTGGGCCTTTTCCCAAGAGGTGAAGGAGACCTAAAGAGTGCTGTAGACTTAGCTCCAGGGAGAGGCTGAACCTAGACTGTCTTCTAGGGCAGAAGGTTGCTGAGATCATCATCTTCTGGAGCAGCCATTCACAAGCAGGTTGGAGCAATGGAACAGGGATCTGTGTGCTGCAGACAAAGCTTGGCAAGGGCTGCCCACCGAGGCTGATTCACAGTGTAAGGGCTGCCCACCAAGTGTAAGGGCCCGGTAGTTTCGAACTTAGTCTCCGAATGTGAGCACCTTACGTCGGACCCGTTGCCGAGTCCCAACCTCCCTTAACGTCTCTTCTGATACCACAATCCCCTTTATGCGCAACTTAGCCAACACGACCCTTGGCCCGGGCCGTCCGCCGTTTTTCCCCCTTTTGCACCACGCCCCACTGGGCAAGCCCTTAGGCTTCACACCTTGGTCTGCAGAATCACACGGGTCTCCAAGACCCCCAGGAACGTCCACCGCGCAACGTCCTGATCAGCCCACGTTTCCTTCCTGGTTAACGGCCGTTACGTGGGTCGGCACGTTTGACCCCTTCGGGCTATCCCAAAGTCCCGGTTCGGTACCCAATGGTTCACGGTTTATACAATGGTATGGAGAATGCAAATGGCCCTCACCGTTCCCCACTCACTTTCATGTGCCCTCAACCCGTCCCACGTTTTGCTTTCCTGTGCGTGCGCTTCAACGTGCACCACGAGGTCACAACCCACAAGATGGCATGATGACGTTACTTGCAAAGCGGTACTAGATGGAGTGCCAAACGGTCGCTAAAACGCGCTTGATTGCAACAGAATATATTTACAAAAGCAAGAGGGAGCATAAACGGCCGCTGACGTTTTCCTCATACAAATCACAGTAAGGTGGAGAAGAACACACTAGACGGAAAGTCTACAGAAGCTCGAGGTGGAGCACGTGGGCTCGAGTCTAGAGATAGCCAGCAGATAGGAGAAGGACCTTGTGGTAAGATCAGAGGACCACACCATTGGTGGGACTCTAGATCTATCTCTCTTGTATTGTGTCCATAGTTTTGGACGGAAATATATATTTTGGTGGTTTCTCTATCTGGTTGGTTCATTGTCTATTGATGAGTTTGCACACCTATTGTATGCACATAAGTAAAGAAGTTTGTGATTCCACACCCCACACCGCATAGCTCCTGAGCATTACTATAAGTCTTCCGCTGTACGTACCCTCTGTTGGGTATTTTCTAACATGGTATCAGAGCCCAAGTAGGAGGCTCACAGGTGTGGGAGCCTGGGGCAAGGACCTTGCTGAAGGACGACCCTGATTCAGAAGCTCTAGGGAATCGACTTCCACGACTGGAGGATTGTGCCCTTGCGAGAAGGAGGGTGACTCAGGTTCAGTCAAGTGCGTTTAAAATACGCAGTGCAGGTTATCTGGAGATGTACTTTTGTTGCAGACCTTGCCAGAGGAAGGACGGGTTGAAACAGACCCTCAGAGCATGGTGCCTGGAAGACTCCAGGTTGTTCACTCATTATGAGGGGGATGACTGGAAGATCGTGACGGCTTGATTGCTCGAGTTCAGAGGCAGGAATGTGACGGAAGGGGGTGGTGCCAAGAGGTGCTACCAAAGATGGACCTGTGTACCAGGATGGGGTGCGGAAGCGGAACCGGACTTGGTGGAGCAGGAGCCACTGGATGAAAAGCCAGGAAAAGATTTCGACACCGAAAGGTTCCAGAGGACTACGACTAGGGAGTTACTGGAGCATCTTCATCGACGTGTTGGCATTGGGCCTGGATGTGTCGGTGAGAGGGGGTGTTGGAAAGGTCACCTCCCCATTTGTAAGCCCCCAAATGAGGAGAGCGTGGGGGACGGAGACCTAGGGCAAGATGTGCCCAAAGAGAGATTACCTGGATGTGTGGATCTGGGACAGATCTGGAGCATTCATGGTTGGTGGGGTATCCCAAGGATGAAAGGTTGCATCAGGAGCAGCTCATGTGCAAGAAGATGGCGGGGACACAGTGTCTTGGATCAGGCCTGGCATGAGGCACTCAGTGGACTGCAACAGGACCCTATGAAAGGCGTGCTGACATCAGCATGTGTACGGAGCAGGGTACAAAGCTGTACGGATCTGTACTGGCTGCTGCAGGGCAGTGTATGAAAGAGGTACAACCAGGACAAGGCGTCGGCAAAGGGCTGCAGCAAGGCACAGTATAGTGGGGGTCTATGGGCAGGTCTATGGCTTGCAAGCAGGGCTGGCAGGTGGCAGGACAGCAGCAAAGGAGCTGGACCCTGCATGGAACAAAGGGCTAGCAAAGGGCCCTTATATAGGGTTGGTTGGGCTGAGCCAACCAGGTCGGTTGGGCCAGCCAACCTAGTCTGTCTAGTTAGCCCAGTCAGGGTAGACTGGTCGGTATTTTTGCCAGGCCTCAGGGCTTATAAAAGGAGAGGCTTCAGGCCTCATTTCTCATCCAGCAGAGCAGCTTTGGAGGAGCAGACAGGAGCAGCAGATAGGGCTTCCTTGGGCCTTTTCCCAGGAGGTGAAGGAGACCTAAAGAGTGCTGCAGACTTAGCTCCAAGGAGAGGCTGAACCTAGACTGTCTTCTAGGGCAGAAGGTTGTTGAGATCATCATCTTCTGGAGCAGCCATTCACAAGCAGGTTGGAGCAGTGGAACAGGGATCTGTGTGCTGCAGACAAAGCTTGGCAAGGGCTGCCCACCTAGGCTGATTCACAGGCAGTAAGGTGGAGAAGAACACACTAGACGAAAAGTCTACAGAAGCTCGAGGTGGAGCACGTGGGCTCGAGTCTAGAGATAGCCAGCAGATAGGAGAAGGACCTTGTGGTAAGATCAAAGGACCACACCATTGGTGGGACTCTGGATCTATCTCTCTTGTATTGTGTCCATAGTTTTGGACGGAAATATATATTTTGGTGGTTTCTCTATCTGGTTGTTTCATCGTCTATTGATGAGTCTGTACACCTATTGTATGCACATAAGTAAAGAAGTTTGTGATTCCACACCGCACACTGTGTGAGCTCTTGGGCATTACTATAAGTCTTCCGCTGTGCGTACCCTCTATTGGGTATTTTCTAACAAGATCGTCCTCAATCCTTACTTCCTTGTCAACCCTACAAGATTGTGCAATAAGGGCAATTGCATAATCTTCTCTCAAATTAAAGAGGCACTGTACATCATATAACAAGACATACTCTTTTCCCTCAATATTGAATGAGGGAAGAATGGCCACAGTGAGGTCGGAGCTCTCAACCTCAACATCATCCACTATGATAGCATCTCTTAGGGTCTCATTTTTTAAGGCCACTAGGTCCAATGCTGCAACTACAAGCTCCTCCTCTATCGGGTTGATCTTCTCTTCCACTTCTAGTAGATCTAACTTATCTTATGTTTCCTCTTTCTCATCACTATCCTTTGGGTCCTCAACTGATCCATCAGCATAGTGTACATACATGGCAAATGCAAGTGACTCTTCAAGTATCTTGCAATTGCCCTTGTGTATAGTGCAGATTCCTTGTGGCAGTCTTCAAAATTGTCAAACACCTTGTGCATTTGATACCTCATCCTGTCATTTGCAACAATGTCCTTGACATGTACAAAAGTCTTATTGTTGACAACTTTTGATCCTTCAACTATCAGCTTGTGGAAGGATTCATACACCTCTCCAAGAAAGCCTTGTGCTGTGTCAGAAGAGACTAAAAATCCATCTCCTTATTGAACATCTCATGGTATTTGTGATAGTGCATTTGGCATTCTGACTTCTGTAGAAATTCAAAGAGCTACAGTTGGCGTGACTTCTTTTCCTCCTCCTTTCCCTTAGCAACTGACTGTCCACCTTTGTCTAAACTCTTGTCATTGGGCTTTCTTCTCTTAACTGCATCATACAAAATCAAAAATGAGTTTTGCACATATAGCTAAAAAGAAAAAAAAGCACTCATAAAGAAATTCTTACCAGGAGATTCCTCCTCCCTTACAGCATAAGCTGAGAGGTCAATGGTCTTCCTGACAGGTCTTGGTGCATCACCTACATGGTTAGCTCCTCCTCTTTCAAATCCAACAAATTTTTAAGCAGTGCCCACAGATGTTGGATGATATTGAGGTCATGTATTTCAATATAGTTAGGGATGTCTCTTTTCAATGAGTCTAGCCATTTGTTCAAATTGTGCAAGATGCTTGGATTCTTCCCAACTCCTTGATTTTGGCAACTAAGATTTGATGATCCTATGACCTTCAATTTTGGAGCACAAAAACTTGAAGAAGATGATGCATCTAAGCCCTTGATATTGACAATCGCTCTCTAGAGTTGACATCTACAGTGATTCCCCTTCCTCCTTGAACCATTCTCACTATCTTTTCCCCTAATTTTGCCTCACGTTATCTTGAAGAGAAATCCACATGTGACACGTTGTATAGCACATATTCCTCCATGAGATAGTGGTTATTTTTGGACTATGAGGGGATGAGGCACTTGGAGTTCTATCTGGGTTTGATGTTGACACGTGTCAAAGATCTCGAGGTTTTAAGTTCCACAAACCAGACAATAGAAGAGTTTCTCTTAATGACGTTGGTTTCATTGAGGGATGCAAACATGTCCATACATGATGCATAGCCCTCTCATGCAGAAGCGTCCACCTCCAAGATAGGTTAGGAGAAAGCTTCCACCTCCCAAATGATCACATAGCACCTGGTTCCATTAACGTTGCAAATGGAAAATCACATAGCGCCTCGTCCCACCTCCCAAATGGAACATTGTACAGCACCTAGTTCCATCAACATTGCAAATGAGTAAGGGATAGAAGCCGACGACATTGTAGTGGTAAGTTCAAACAATATTTTGTACTTTGATGTTCTTTCGATATGATTTGTTTTGTTGGTCTTCTAATGTTTGTTGAATTGTTGCAGGAGGCATTTGAGGTTGATGAATTCTCATCTCGATGAGGTAATGTTTGCAGTGCATTTGGGCAAAATCATTTTTTGTCCCATTACCTCGGCAAAGTTGCAGAGCACCTTGTGGTCTTCCACAGCAAGTTTTCTCCTCAAGGGCCTACGGAGCTGCTGAAATGCAAGGGATTGTTGTGTGCTATCTGCTGATACTCCAAAATTACTCGAAATGCTGACAAGGTTATTTTGGTACACCGCTTGGCTACTGTCAATGCTTTTGGATCAAACATTCACGGTAGGGCATTGACTACAACAACTATGTGTTTGACAGGAGGAGAGGAGGATCTTAGTGCTATTACAGCTAGGTTTACAACTAGGAGTCCACTAGGGGATTCAAAGACCCCTATTCTCAATGTACTCAAACTAGCTAATAGGAAAGATAGGTTGTGAGGCCTTTTAATTGTGTTGATTTAATGCATTTCTAGCCAATTTAGTATGATTTCATCAATTCCTAGTTTTTGATGTTCATTTTTGTCAAATCTTAGAGGAATTTCACCGTGGTGTAGAAGGCAAAAGTGTATGTGATGGTGCAAATTTATATCTTGCTTTGATTGGACAATCCAATGAAGGAACATAAAGCAAAACATTCCACACTCGTGGCTTTTCTTGAAGTCTAATTAAAAACCTAATAACAAACAACATTTTATGTATTTGTGGCCTCTAAGCCATGATGTTCT
The DNA here is from genome assembly GCF_047967505.1 of Dipteris shenzhenensis. Taxonomy (NCBI): domain Eukaryota; kingdom Viridiplantae; phylum Streptophyta; class Polypodiopsida; order Gleicheniales; family Dipteridaceae; genus Dipteris; species Dipteris shenzhenensis. Next base: position 27,817,001 of record NC_141615.1, read on the forward strand.
TCTCATGCCATGATGTTCCTCTCATGCCAATGAATCACACTAGACATGGCCTCTAAGCCATGATGTTCCTCTCATGCCAATGAATCACACTAGACAAAAGTATTTCCAACATGGCCTAAAGTCTGTACTGTAGCATTCTTTCGTGCAAACAAGCACTTGAATTAGAAAGTAAGATGTAGAACTTGCCCCCTAAAGGAAAGGAGCAATAAGCGCCCATCCTCCACGTGATCGGATGTACCTAAAAGACCTCCAAGTGTCCATTGTAGCTATAAGACCTCAATGTATGAGATGTATCTATTCAATTATTAATGAAACCACTCTTTAATACTTGCCAAAGTTGTTGAATGTTTGCAACCATTCGAATACAAATTTCCTTTATACAAACAAGCTATTTTAGGATCTTCCTTTATATAACCAAGCTATATTAGGATCGCAACCAGCATGGTGTTTGTAAAGGATAAGTGGTCTCACAATTTAGGATCACAACCAGCATGGTGGTAGTATAGTTGGTTACATACAATATATGGGCCCTTGAAGGGGCCCCTTTAGGTGCAAGGGCTGTATCGACATGCCCTATATGTCCAGTGGCATGAAGATATGTTCCTTGTCCCTAAAGGGGACCCCTCATGGGCCATATCAACAATTGCCATTTTCCTTCTTGTATGTGCCTCTCTTGCTCTTCAGGAGACTCGAGTCTTATCCATCTTATTGGGAGGATTCATATGGTCATTCCTTTTGAAGAATTAATCACTAAAATTTCTTTTTCCCTTTGATTTTCCTTTAAAATATGACCTTAGATGCTTTCACTTCTTAATGATGTCAAACTTTTTACTTTTGACATATTTGAGGCACTTATACAAGCTATTTTAGGATTGCAACTAGCGTGGTGGTTGGTTGCATATGATATGTTGTCTAGGATTAGCTACCACCAGTGCGATGGTTTCCTTCAATTATTACAAGATGAATGGCATACAATTAATTCATTCAAGATTTGTGGTCACCAGCCCAGTGGTTTTATAAGATAAGTAGCATACATTTTCCTTCCTTTTGGCAACAATAAAACAAGTGCAGGTTTTTTGGGATTTACTAAGACAAGCATTGTAGGTTTGGGATTTACTAAAAAACCCAAGCACAGTGGTTCTAAGACAAACAGTGGGGATTTAATATTTGGGATTTACATAAAACAAGTGCAATGGGGTCAACGTTTGCTTGGGTGTAGCCAATCGAGGAGCTATTTTCGAGGCCATCACAAAAACTATCAGATATAATTTCTTTTCTTTCAATTTCAATATAGTACCATTATCGCAAAAATTATTATTGATGTTGCTTCGGTAGTGAAAGTGGCTCTAAAGAAGCACAAATGGCATATTTCTGCCCTCGTTTACATTTTACTATAACCATAGGGATCGTTGCACAAGAAACTATTGAAAAAACTATTGTTACTGTAGTGACAATGGTTCACAAATGCTCTCATTTAGGATTTATTGCAACCAGTGCAACCGGTGCGATTGCTATACAAGCAATTATTGTAGAAGGACTAAAATAGCTCTAAAATAGGACTACATTTTCCTTATCTTGGAACTCAAATAGCTCCAAGAACTAGCATAAATTATTGCACAAGAACTAGTAGGACTAAAATAGCTGCAAAATAGGAGTATATTTTCCTTAGTTTAGAAGCTGGAGCTCACCACTAGATTGAGTTATCCTACCCACTGTCAAAGGTTGTGCTCGATTATAGGTAGCTCACCACCAACTTGAGTTCTCTCTCCTAGTGCCTTGAAGGAAGTTGCTATGAAGAAGGTTACGTTCAATTATGAGGTGCTAGTACTATCCCTTTCATACGAGGAATTCTGGGTCAAAAGTGTAAGAAAGTGCTAACTACAAGGTGCTCATATTGTCCCTACATACGAGGCACCAAGTTAAAAGTGCAAGAAAGTGCTAACAAGGGCAAAAAGTGACACCAGGTCCCGCCACAACAGTGGCGTTGACAAGTGCTAAAAGTGTTTAAAGAAGTGTCACAAAGACAAAGTGCTAGCATCTGCATGGCAAAGCCGGCCACCCCTCAGTAATCATTAAATGGACCCACTACTTTTACCATGGGAATGACTAGAGGACATGTGGTCTAAAAATGGTAAAAAGGGAGGGACTAATGGATCCCATGACTTGGCCGCATTATGAGGGGGAATCTAGGTTATGGCAGAAGATTCATCATAGGGGTAGAAGGGGGCTTGGAGAGCATGGAAGGGGGTAGGAGAGGGATTTTCTTGGGTGCGGTGAATTGTTTCTCTACCCTTAAGACCTTTATATATTTAGACTTTTCACCCTCCCACTCTTTTCCCCTTCCATTTCTTATGTCAGTTTGTGCGACTCTAGGTGCCTATCACTGTTAAGAGCACATAATGCACCCGCCAAATTTTGCTAGTAGCCTAGCCTAGCATAGGTGGTCATATACATCATTGTCTAGCCATGATGTGCAATTAGATGGTTTCCATGGGAGAATTTATCGGTCTTTGGGGAGCCAAGATCATAATAATTCAATGGGATGAGGGGGGAGAAGCGGTGGCATATGCACCGAACTTGCTAGTAGCCCAGCCTAGCATAGGCAGTCTTATACATCACCATCTAGCCATGACATGCGATTAGATGGTTGCCATGGGAGAATTTCTCAATCAGCGAAGCCAAGATCATAATACTTTAATGGGATGAAGGGGGAGGAGCGGCGGCACATGCACCCAACTTGCTGGTAGCCTAGTCTAGCATAGGCAGTCATATACATCATCGTCTAGCCATGACGTGTGATTAGATAGTTGCCTTGGGAGAATTTCTCAGTCATCGAATCCAATATCATAATAATTCAATGGCCATTATAACTAGAAATTCTAAAATTCTAACAGTTTGATATGTTCTTATAGTCTAACTCTAGCTTAATGCTAATCTAAGCGTGTGAATTAGATGGTCTCTCATGCAAAGTCATTGTTATTACAGTTTGATTATGACTCAATGCTAATCTAAGCATGTGACCTAGATGGTCCCTCATGTAAATTCATTGTTATTACAGTCAACTGCCTTGAAGAAAGGCAAGATCAAAACAGGACATCAGATTATCATTGAGTTGGTTCATTAGAGTATAATAACAATAGTTCTCGGTCATAAGAACGAGAACTATTGTTATTACAGTCTGACGAACCGACTCAATGCTAATCTAAGCTTGTAAGCTAGATGGTCCCCCATGCAAAGTCATTGTTATTACAGTCTGTGAATGCTAATCTAAGCTTGTGAATTAGATGGTCCCTTATGCACAGTCATTGTTATTACAGTCTAATTTTGACTGAATCCCTCTTACTCTCATTTGCATATATTTGGGTGTGAGGCATATGCACATGTGCCAAAAGAGCTTCGGAAGAAGCTAAATCCTAAGTCTAGGAAATGCATCTTACTGGGTTGTGGGGAAAGTGGAGAGATGGGCTATCGTCTCTAGGATCCAAAAGCAAAGAAGATCATACGAAGCCATGATGTGGTCTTCAATGAGAAGAAGATGCATAATACACCCATGAGGGATGTGGAAATAAGGAAAATCACTTTCCAGGATGTGAATCCACCTGCATATGTTGATAGACAGCAAGCTGTTCATGCACTAAATATGCAAGAAATGGTGCCACCACGTACTCCCATAGGTACACAATCAAGGGCAGATGATGGATCATCTATTGGTGGTAATGATGAGCCAAATATGGATGATATGCAGGCGGGACAGCAAGCTGAAATGCCCTTGAGAAGAACATCTAGAGTGTCTAGACCGCCTGAGAGATTTGTCCCAAGGGCAGACTATGTGATGTTTACTGATTGTGGGGAGCCTTCTTGCTATAGAGAGGCTATGATGCGCAAGGATCAGCGCAAGTGGGAGTATGTTATGCAATCAAAGATGAATTCACTCATGAAAAATAAGACTTGGGACTTGGTTTCTTTGCCACATGGAAAGAAAGCATTGCCATGTAAAATTGGTCTAGAAGATGAAGATAACAGATGATGATGTGCCTAAGTACAAGGCCCGTTTGGTTGCTAAAGGGCTCAAGCAACAGAAGGGTGTGAATTCACCCTTGAATTCACCCTAAAATGGATGAAGTTGAAAATGTGCAATTTGTGCATGTACAAATATCTTTTAATAAAACTAACACTATTTGCACTGAACCTATGACTTAGATGGTCCCTCATGCACAGTCATTGTCACTAAAATAAGCGCGGTGGTTTTGTGGGATTAGTATACTATTTGGGATTTACATTTTTCCTTGTTTGGGATTTATTGATTGGGATTTACTAAAACAAGCACAATGGATGTTTGGGATTTACTAAAGGTTATATTTCGTGGGGGTTGCAGTTAATCCTAAACCAAGGAAAATGCATTTTCTTGCTAGTGGCTATCTCCTCTAGCCTTAAATATCATACAACTATCCTGTCATATTCATCAATGTAATGTGTGGGGAATCTATCAGTACACGGGTCTTCAAAGATGGCAAATATCTCAGTGGATTACATCGTTGAGCATGTCAAGATGGCTTGATTTGAATATGTGAACAATTGAAACTTGGATAGAAGGAGAGAAAACTAAGTTTAAAAACCCAACAGGTCTCGAGTGAAGAAACAAGGAATGAACAAAGATGGAAAGCCACAGCAACAATGACATTTTTTCTGCCACTTGTCTTAAGCTTGATGAAGCCATTTCACAAGGGATCCCTCAGCAACCCAAGATTGTTGTACATGAGATTGATCGCTTGGAGAAGAAACATATAGTTCCCAAGAGTGTCATTCCCAAGATGGTCATATTGCAGGAGGAACTATGGGAAGGCCTTCAATATTATAAGAACCTACAGTTTGCGAAGTATGTTTTTGAAGGCTTTCATTGTGCGAAGTGTCAAGCCCGTGTCCTGGAATCCTTGCGTAAATATAAAGTCCTTTAAAGATCTCCGACTTGATCTCTTGGATATATATTACCCGATACTTTTTTAGGGGCTGACCACCCCTCTTATACAGTCGGCTTTTCAATAGAACTTGAGTTAAGTAGTAGTAGTAGTAAATTGTCTTTGTATTTATCCATCCTTAGATACGATGGTTGAGAATACTTGCTATACTTTCTTGTTCCCTTGAACAAAGCCTAAAGCTTTATTCATAATGTAGATACTCACTCTCTCTAACTTATATTCTTTTACCAATTAAGCTTCATCCATTTTAATAACAAATATGAGCTTGCCATTGCATTCTGTACAACAAAAGAGAGAAATCATTAGAATAAATACAATCTAGGAAATGAAGTAAGTAAAGTGCAATGATGTAATGGATTTCCTCTTACCATCTTCTCTCATGTAATAGAATTTGACCATTGCTTGTTGCAGTTTCTCAACATCTAAGTAGACATTATTGAAAGCATTCATCTCAAAGGTTTGCAAACCAGATTTCTTTTTACTCACCCTCCAAGCATTTCTCTTGCACGTTGATTTGTTTCTCACCATGCACGTCTCACAAACCAAGGTGTGGGTAGGGGCACCGTAGACTTCTTATACTTTCCCAAAATAGCAGAGTTGAAATTTTTGAAAACAAATGTGTAAGCTTCACAACTTACACCGACAGTATCACAAGCTGCAAACATCTCCTTTACATCCACAATGTCCTTGAACTCCTTCATCACCTCTTCAACAACTTGCACACGTACACGCTTGTGTCTTGGGTCCCTTAGTATCCCAATGACATCGCTTGACTTCAATAAACTGGCTAGAGCATATGAATAGTCAATATCATCCCCGTCCATTCTTTCCATTACATCTTCCATAAACTTCCTAAAGAACGCAAGCAAAACTTAGTCACAAATAGTATAGCACAAAAGAGTGTAATTTCATAGAAACATTTGATAACCAACCTTGTAGCCCTGATTCTCCTCTTTCTAGCACCACCAGTGGATGCCAATGCGCATCCATGTTATGTCAGTACCTTCTTTTCCTATCCTTCAATCCCAAAGGTGTTTCTTTTATCTTTTGCACTCATTCTTCTGCCTTCTCTCGTTCCTTCTCTACGGCTCGTTGAACTTGGTTAAATATATATCTTTCCAGGCCTTTTTTTGTTTTAGCTAGCTTACAGAGTGACTCTAGTAATTTCTGTCGCTCCAAGTCCAATGCATTTCGTTCCAAGTCCAATGCTTTGGCTTTATCATGAAGATTCTTGTTCTATCTTTGAAGCTCATGCGTAGAGTTATGCATTGCAACAATGGTGCTATTTCCTAAATGTGCTAGATGCTCTGCTTGGGCTATGCACATCTTGCTTACTTACATAGCCATTGTCTGAGCATTGTTTAACCGATTGCAATAACCAAGCAACCTCACATGTCCAACAAACCGAACTAGATCATGCATTGTATGAAAAGGAGGGCTCTTTTGATTGGCAAAATCTAAAGGATATAAGAATCCTTCTACCCAACACTCAAGATGCTTCTTTCCTTGCAAACGAAGATCGTGGATTTTGAAAGCTCTCCTCAATCCTAAACTACTTATGCTTTTATATTCAGCATTCAACTCTAAGTGAACTTGGTACTTATTGGAGACGTTCTTGAATGGTACCATGAGTAAAGGAGTGTAGAGAAGGAGAAGGTGTAGAGAAGCAGGCTTGAAGGAGTAGCACGCAAGAAGAGGGAGGACAAGGAGAAGGAGGGATGGGAGACAGAGGACCAACAATTGAAGAGGAGGGATGAAGGGGAAGGACAAACAGGCGTAGAGGAGGAGGGAGGAGGAGGACCAGCAGGTGTCTCAAATGGTCATGTGTTTGGCGATACCTCTTAAGCTTTGGCCTATCTTTGTCATCACATTAGGAAAGTATCTCATCATAATTTCCTTTAGTAAATCATTTAGTAGTGCAAGAAATTCTTAGAGTAATTTTCCTTTATATTTCCTTCATATTTATAGTTTTTTTTTAAATAGTTTAGTATAATGACAAGCTATTATTTTTTGATAAGTTAAAACTTAATACAATATTTCATGTGGTTTTAGAGCTTTTATTGTAACTAACCCAAGAAAAAGATAATTGAAAATTTACACTAAAATTTCTTTAGGAACTCCAAAAGTCACTATTTTATTCATAACAATGTTTTCATTGTCTTTAAGCTTAGAAAGATTTTTAGCTCTTAATGAAACTAAAAATAAAATTCATATCTTATCGTATGTAATTTCTTTTACATACATGCTTTAGATCAAAGGTATTACTAATAAAAGAATAAATTACGACAAATATACAATGATAATCTGACATACACGTGGATAAGTGGACAAGGCTTGTAACAAAACTAATTCCATAGTAGAAGTTTTTACGATTCTCAAATACTTTAATTACTTCATCATATTCTATGTTTCTTAATACTACAAAGTTTACCCTATGCTCAAACACATTGCTTTAAAGTTTGTAGAATTTTAAGAATTTAAAACAATATCAATGTAATCCTTCTCAAGTTATGCTAACTACCATAACTTCAAACACAAAGTTTTTCTATTTAAAACTTTTATATTTTAACATTTGTCAATAAAGTTTAAGCCTCTATGAAGATGCTTCACTCACTTCTCATCCAGCATCTAATTAAGTTTGGTAATGACATTGTTATAGTGAAATCTCTTCCCTCATTATATGCCCTCCATTTTTCCTTTTCTTATCTTCTCTCTCCCTTGAAGCTTTATGGTGTGCATTTATGTTTTCATCGTCCTAACTTCCACTCTTCCCACTATTTTTCTCTTCAATCTACACCTTCTCTCTTAGACTTACAAACCTCTCATCACGCATCTCATTCTGGCTTCCTTCAGATATTTGGTCACAACTAGATGTAGAGGATCTAATGAAAAGAGATTAAGGATCCAATTGCCTTGGAGATTGAGTGGATCTAAGAGCCCAACGTTTTGGAGATGGACTTTTTGTAACTCGTCCAAACAAAGTCTTGAACTTGTAAAAATGAAGCAATGCCTTCTTCTTTGAATCAATCTTTTACCACCCCAAATCACAAATACTAATCTGCAAGGGACAACCATATTGTAATTGAGCATGTTGCCTCATTTTTCAAATAATAATTTTACATAGCATTTTTTATTACTATCTATTAACAAAGCATGACCAAAATGCTTAAAAGGGTGTGCCCAACAAATCATGCCTAAAACAACATGCCCAACAGTTATACCGAGTCCAAGAAAAGTGTGTTCACAAATCACACTTGCTGTTGACAAAAGCTTTGTTGAAAGATGCCTGGGAGAAAAAATCGCATTGGAGAGTGAGGTAAAACGACTAAGGTAATCTACCCATGCTTCATGGCAAATGCAACTGAGAAATAACCAACCTTGGAAGGCGACAAAGAGCCATGAGCTATAGGAAATGATGGCTGACACAGGTTGCTATGAACAATGGCACTTGAGATGCAGCTGAGAGTGATAGCAGGCTATGAAGTCATGGACAAACGTAGAAAAAGTCCATCAAATCTGAAAAAATCTTGTCTATACCTTATTCAAAATAGCCCAATATCCAACGCAATCTCAAGCTTTAAGGCAAGTCGAAACATTCCTCGGCCACTCCCATGAAACATGAGGTCACCTGAGTTATCATCCAACAATGAGCAACAAGTAAGGCAACATTAAATGCTCTGCAAAACATCAAAAAATAATATTGCTTTTAGGAAGCTAGACAAATACTATAGCACAAGCTCCTCACATGTGTACCCTCTTTTACACTTGCATATTCATAGAGAGTCTTTGCATTAGATCAGCACAAAGTCCTAGCAGCAAATGTGACGATGGAAATTTTAGATCACGCAAAACAAAAGTCTTATGAACGTTCATTACCCGCAAAAAGATGCTTTGGATCATGTCAAAATGTTTTACGAGCTCATAGCTACTTTTTGGTGATGAAGAGGAAGATAGCCAAAGATTAAACAGTCGCTAAAGCAAGCACGCACCTTGTAGATTACTGGATAAGCGTCGAGAACTGCAATAGGGCTAACTTGTAATTGTAAGAAGTGAGGGCCAATGAGAGGGAGTATAGGTCCCAAACAAGAAAAACTCAAAATTTGATCACATGGGAGCCGCCCCTTGATTTCGCTCTCCAATGAGCAAGGGATCGCGACCCAAGATTGTAGGCAGAGAGCAGAGATCTCGATAGATTTTGAGGGAGGTGCATGCGATGGATCAGATGACTCTTGGTAGTCATAGGACGTTGTTGCAGGCACTTGCATTCTCCAACGAATTAAGCCTGAGAAAAATCAAGTGTGATTGGTAAGAGCCTGCATTGGGCCACAACAAAATCACTTCATGCAAACAAAATAGAAACCACAAACGTCTCTTACCAAATCCTCTTTCTGAGCTCTAGCCTTTGTCTCTTTAGGACTTTGCCGCCTACACAGCAGAATCAGATAAAATCTTTTGCATCAAGTTGGAGAGTTGAATTTTGACTCTTACAACAACTTCGAATGAAGTTCCTTAGGAAGGCACAAAAGAGAGGAAGGGTAAGCGAGAAGCTATTGACCTATTGAGGTCGAAAGACATGATGCTGTCAAACTGGCCACAGGCGGGACTATTTGCAAGGGAAAAGGAGAACAAAATGTGACTGCTACAATTATGAAATGGCCCGCGACAACTACAACGAGAGTAACTATGCTCAACGGCAAGAAAAACATTATCTAGCCAACAAGTAAAGCCTCAAAATGCTTCATAGCTTCCACAGACAAGGCATGTCATTGCACGATCCACTCATGGATTCCACATAAAGCATATTGGAGATGAAAGAAGCAAAGGTCATGCAAAACGAAGGTGTCATGGGGGAAAAAGATATGATGTAAATTCAACCTTCTCGTCCCTGGTCTCATCATTCAATGGCTAGCCTTCTCCGACTACAGACATCCAACATGAGTCAATCAACAAACGGGAAAAGAAGATAGCATCTAGGCTATTTGATTGGCCAGGAAGGAAGGAAGATAAGATGAAGCGAAAGCTAGGCAACAAGTAAATGAAATAGGGTAGGGAGGAGAGGAGGAAGACAGGGTGGATGACCAAGGAGGCCCATTGGAGCTAAAGACAAGTATACCTTGCCCCTCATACTTAATGACACACATTGTATGGCCAACTTGCAGACCCACTCACCAACCCAACCCTACCACCAACTAGTGGTTACATTCCAACATATCAAATTTGCAATTGTCAAGCTGGAGTCATAGTCCCTCCCCCCCACAATTATGCCCTTATCTTGGCAACGATTTATATTTCCATACAACATGTGTCATTAATGTGGCGACTACCCACCTTCACCCTCTTGTAAATAATCATTTTTTTCGACTATTTACATTTTTTTAGCATTGTAAATGCTATATTTTTGCCCAAAATTCCCCATATATTCTTTTATTTCACGTGTTTGGCAAGATTTTGCCTAAATAAAAAACATTGATACACATGCGTGTGAGCATGCATGCATGCACTTGTGTGTGCATGTGTGCATGTGTTCATGCATGCACGCATGTGCACGTGTGTGTGTGTACGCATGCGCGCGCGCATGCATGCAGTGTATACCCACTCTTACTCGAGTCCATACATGTGAAAAATAAGGGAGTGAGCCCCTACCATGTTATGTGTCAATCTCAAGTACTGATAACGCATCGAGGTTCTTCTTACAACACTATTTAGCATTGAATATAAAACCAAATCCAGTATCAATTACAATATTAAGGATTAGTATAACGCACAAAGATCTTCTCGAAACCAAGCAAAAGGATCAAGCTTGATCATGGATAGCTATCTTCCCATTCTAAACCCACCTTGTCCTATTCTATTCCAATTGGTAGCATACCAAAACCTAGTTTTCCTTTCGTAGGAGGCATGAGATCCTCTCCAGTTAATGTCCACTCCTTTTATGTCACATGGCCTATGGGTGGGTAAGCACTATTGCTCCTCTTCCTAGTGGTAAGAGTGCAATTAATCCTAACAGTATGTCACTTTAATCACTGAACGCATAATCAGCAATTGACTTAAGTGCATGCATGCATGTGTGTGTGTGTGTGTGTGTTCTGGGGGGGGGATCAAACATAACACATACAGCATCTTCTTTTCACCAAATGTTTCCAATATTACATTTTGCCTAGAGGAAAAAAAACTTCATTTGCATGAAAAGGCATGATGAAGATGAGTTTTGATAACGCCTGAAGCCTTTAGGACTTCTGTGGAAAATACTTGAAGCATAGGGATAGGACTTGAGGTTTAATAGACAAGGGCTTATATGGCTCAAGGGGTAAATGAAGATGTATGCAAGTAACTCAAAGGGATTAGTGTAAGATTCTAAGCTTATGCAAGTTTTGAGAAGGGAAGCTCATGCAAATTTTGAAGCAACAATGGATGCAAGTTTCAAGACAATGAGGGATTTGGTGCGAGTTACAAGGCATCAAATCGTACAAGAAGGATGCTAAAAAGCTTAAGTGAAGAGTTGTTCCATGCTTTCACTATAGCCTGATTTTAAATTTGAAAGGTCCATTTTTTCTCTGCACAAGATGCAATTCTTTCTAAGAAAGCTTCTTCTCTTATGCTACATGCTGGAATCTGATACCATTATAGAAAAAATCTTTCAAAATCATTAAAGACCAGTCCATCTAGGGGTCATGGTCTCGATCCATATTTAAGGAAGCAATTCAATTGGGTTTAGAAATCTAATACATGACAAAAGAAAAGACATTTCATAAAGGGCAAGCAACAGATGGAAATGGACATTGTATTCGGCTTCTTTTTAAATAAAAATGACAAGGTCACTAGATTCACAGCACGACGTAGATAGTCATCTAGCACAACCTTAAAGGTCATGATGGCACTGCCACTAGATTCAAAAGTATACCCAAACGTGATAGCAATCTCACACTTGCTTGAAGTCATGATGGGAGAGCTGATAAATTCGAATTTAGATTGGAAGTAGATAGCTATGTCACACACAATTATAAGGAGCAGTTCAACTCCCGATGGGTGTAAGCAAGTTAATGTGCTATGTTATTAGTGCTTGTAAGCACATTTCAAGAGGTAGTGTAATAAGCATAAAAATCAGCCCTTCAGTTATTTTACACGTATTTGTATTTTCCCATAAGAAGTGCTTTGAATGATGATCAGTGGCACGTGCAATATGACATAAGACGGGGTGGCGGAATGAGTACTTCGATTGCTGCTTCTGTCGACATTTTTGTAAACCATGAAGTGAGTGAGAACGAAGTAGACCCGTTGCCTGCAAGCCTATTTATAGAAGAGCAGATGAAGATGCAAACAAAGTGGGACTCCTCACAAAGTATCTTTATCTTTTTATCTCAACCTTTGTCAACTCTCTCTCTCTCTCTCTCTCTCTCTCTCTCTCTCTCTCTAGCTCTCTTTCTCTCTCATGCTTTGTATCTCATCTCTCTCTCTTGCTCTTTGTATTTTCATGGGTCTCTTCCTTAATTGTTGATATTATCTACATGGTGTTTCTACAACAGGGAGGAAGGTGCAAAATGTGGATTATCCACGATAGAAGATTTTTAACCTCATGAAAGAGGATTTTCATGCAGAATACGGGCTTGACATAGAAGGCCAAGACCTAAAGCTATTAAAGGAATCTAATGTCTCAGAATCCAAATGGTTGTTTGTTTTCAATCACACAAAAGAAAATTGGACTATATGCAATGGTATTTGGCCAATGCTTTTGTGAGAACATTATGATTTTTTACATAAAGGTATACTAGAAGCACCCTACTAAAATGGAAGCTGGAGTTGCTTTTGCAAGGGAATATGTGCTCTAGTTTAGTCCTGCGGTTTTGAAAGTAGGCAAGGCCATGCATTTTGCTTGGGTTGTATTGCTGAGAAGCACAACGACAACTTGAAAAAAGGGGGGTACGTAGAAAGCCATTATATACATTAGAAGCTGAACAACGGCAACCTAGGTGATGCCCCATAGGACAGCATGGGTGAATACCTTGAAATTAAGAAAACTCCTCAATCAACCAAAGTAGCAAGCAGTGGCGGTTTGAGTTTTCCTCTTGTAGTTTGCATGCCACAAGGTGAGGCCCTATAGTTTCCCTCTTGTAATTTGCATGCCACAAGGTAAGGCCTTGAATAAGCATTAACTGAAGACATAGAGAGAAGAAAGGACAATGCGAAGAATGCAATTGCAATTGCGCAAAAGACAATGGAGGAAGCAAAGATTAAGAAGAGCAGCAATGAGAACGTTGGTGCAACCCTCGGTGCTTTAAAGACACTTGTTCTATCGGCACAAGCCAAGCTGGCTTCCTTGCCCCTTGGAAATTCCATTGAGAGATCCAAACTTGAGGTGCATATAGCAACAAATCTATCACAATGTTGGAGTTGCTTGGAGGAGGATCAAATGACTCAACACACTGTCCATGATTGAGGTACTTTTATCAATTTTTAGGTTTTTTAATTTTGACTGTAATATGTATGTGTATATAAATCAATTGCCTTTTGTATGTTTTCTATATTGCAGGATAATGTGGAGCTATAGTCTCACCTAGTGAAGGAGTTGGAAGGGCAACATGCATTGCTCCTGAAGATGCTCCACTAAGTACAAGCAAGCTACCAAGCTTACCTTTTCCCATCTACTCCTTCTATGGTTACTAGTCATGTAGACAACCTAACTCATTCAAAAAAATGTGTTGGTTGTAGAATAGCTTTAAACGTAGAGGAGACCTAGATGCTGGTAATGCTACCATGCACACACACATACCATTTCATTTGCTTTGCAATTGCATGCTTTTGTTGGTGGTTTATGCAAATATCCTAGTTGTACTATGATGATTCCACAGACCACTCGTTCCAACGTGGCTTGGAGAGCAAGTAAATACATCATTAATTTATTTACATATAATAGTTAGCATATGTTCCATGATAGCATATGTTTTTTGATAGCTACTTACCACCCATGATATGCTATTTCGCATGCATGATGTGCTAGTTTTCACGCAATGCTAACAAATAGTTTTAGAGCTATTTCTTACTTCGGCTATTCGTCATTGGATTGTTACTTTTAGCAGATCCGTCAATGTGTAACTCACCAAGAAAAACCTATGACCGGACAGTGTTTTCATCAGGGCAAATGGAGAGCATATCTACAGGCGGTAACAAAGACAACAAATTTGGCTAACATGAAGAATGCTATTGATAGTTTACGGGTTGGGTGTGGTGGTGAAGACATGGACGACTCATCAGCTTAATTGCTGCAGCTGGGAATGCAGAGGAGACAAAGGTGCAGGAAGCTTATATTGAAAGGAACACGAAGAATGCAACTGAGAGCCCAGTGGCATGCAATTGTTAGAAATGGTTGACAACCTCACCACAGATCTTGCAGCTATTTGGTATAGCCCAAAAGAGATTGAAGATGCAGAAGTTCAAGACGACTCTCCCTTGGCTCACCTGTTGAAAAATTGTCGAGGAAGCAGGGACACGATCATATGATGAGTCGAGTGTCTCCTGCAAAGAAAGAGAAGGGTTGCATCAAAATCCCCGAAACCCAAATCCCCTATGGCGAAATCCCCGAAACCTCATGCATGCAAGAAATTGTGAGGTTCATAGTTTCTTGGATGCTAGGAGGTGTCTTTTCTCGTTGCGCTCCACTCAAGTTCGAATCCTGAGTCCACCAAGGTTACTTGTAATCCCTCATGATCGTTTGGCTTTCCGATCACAGACACAATGTCCTCAATCAAATCACCATCACTGTCCAGCATTATGCCTTCGATCCTTCTTTGAGAATCCTTCCTATGCCCTACATCGATCTGCATCACCATGACACTAATGGCTCTAGGAGACAAGCAGAGAGCTCCAAATTGCTTCAGCCTTGAGAACCCCCCTGTATGTTTGGAAGGCTTTCTCCCTCCACCTCAACAAACATTGTGACCAAATCATGCATTAGAAATCAACATTAATGCATAAAAAGATAAGCATACCTGGTCCATCACTTTTCTTGCAATTGAAGCAAGTCAAGTACCTCCCTGAAGTACCATCAAAATGACCTCTTTTTGAATCTCTAGGGATTCACCAGTGTGTCTAACAGCCTCAATTTTTGGTCGGAAGCTCATCTTTTACAGCCTCGTTCTCAGTGTGATTGAGCAGCATGTGCTGTCCTACAACTTCACAAAGGGCTCTGGATCCTCTAGCCACTGTTCTGTGTCATACATTTGTACAGTCATACTTGGATCAATGACTCTTATCTCGGTGTAACCAGTGACCACCAAGAACAATTCTTCTTTTAAAAGATTAGCTAACTCTGACCCGACTCTTACATCTTGGACGACTCCTTTTGTTGATCCGCCGCACCTCCTTTGTGCACCAGTTTGCAGCTCTCTCCTTATCTATAATATTGATAATTAATAGTACATTTAATTAAGTTTACAGAGAGAGAGAGAGAGAGAGAGAGAGAGTAAACATAAAGATGAGAGGTTTTAGGACCTGTTTATGCTCTTCTACACAGTTTTCATGAATCTTACACCCACAAACTCTTTCCACAAGGAAGAAGCCTCTAAAATTGTATCGAGTGGAAATGCCCCCGATGTGTGATATAGCGAGTCTCCTCAATCAGAAGTAAGACATATTCAATCACTACAGGGGATCTAACTTGTGAAAGCTGCAACCAACGGTTGTGTACTTGACATGGCTTTACTTGCAAAATCGTTTCCGCTCCACAATATATAAAGTTTAATTTCCCCATGGCTAGTAATAATCCTTGCAAGAACATGTCCCATCATGGAAGATGTGTATGCAGTATGCATCCTTTATTATAATTTCCCGCATCTCAATCTTGGATATCATCTTTGTTGAACCATGGCAGTCAGCACACATCCGAAGATTCTTTGCCACTCGGATGGTTGTGCCTCTGGGCGTACAAAGAAGACCAAAAGCTATAGCTAATTTCTCAGAGTGTCCACATAAAGAAGCTTCCTTGTCCCTGTCTGAACCTGAACCTAAAACTAAATCCAAACGTGGCTTGTATCCTTCCTTCCTCATCTGCATGCTTAGTGTTTTAAGCTTTGAATAGATAGAATTACAGAATGGATGGAACTTGTCACTCGCAACAAAACTGTGTATCTGATTGTCCACCTCAATAAAAGCCTTTGCTGGTTTCTTCCACCCATTTGCGCATGTTCTCAGCTGCTCTACTTTCTGTGCATCGCCCCACATGCCAGCCTGAGTGTATAGGTTTGACATGAGCAAATATCCAGCACCCTTCCCACAATCTTCTGTCACAACCCGGTCAAGGCATCTCCTTCCTAAACCTACATTGGCAAATGCTCTACATGAACTGAGCAAAGAAGTCCAGCCCACGGCATTGGGTCGGAACGAGATAGTTTCTAGTAAGTCTTCTGCTTCAGTCAGCCATCCTGCATGGCCAAGAAGGTCAACCATAGAGTTATAATGGGAAAGTGTTGGTGCAATGTGATGATTCATAGACATGGACTTGAAGTGTGTACATCCTTCACCTACTAGGCCTGCATGACTGCATGCTGAAAGAAGGCAAAGATATGTCACATCATCTGGCTTCAACCCGGCTCGTTGCATGCTCATGAAACAATCAAAAGCCAAAGGATAATTGCCATGCAGGGCATACCCTGCAATTAATGCACTCCATGTCACTGCATTGCGCTCGGGCAATCTGTCAAAAACTGTGCATGCATCCTGAAGGCTACCACATTTGGCATACGTGTCAATCAGGGTGCTCCCAATAACTACGTCTGACTCAAGGCCAATACTAATGAGGCGGCCATGAAAATGCTTTGCCTGCTTAAGGGCTGCAATACTAGAATATGCTTTCAGAATGCAGATAAATGTGACAGAATCTGGCTGCACCCCCAGCTGCTGCATTCTGTGAAAAAGTGTGAGCGCCTCTTGGCCATCCTCCTCTTCAACATACCCCGCAATGAGCACACTCCATGTGACGACATCTTGTTTGGGCAATCTCTCAAACATGGTGCGTGCCTCCTCAAGACTGCCACATTTGGTGTACATGTCGATCACTGTGTTGGCGACATGTAAGACCACCTCCAACCCACTTTCAATGATGTTGCCATGAATCAGCCTGCCATGCTCTAAGGCTGCATTGATAGAACATGCTTTCAGGATGCAGACATATGTAACCTCATCTGGTTCCATTCCCTCCTTCAGCATTTCATTGAAAAGTTGAAGAGCTTCCAGATCCTTCCTGTGCTGTGCATAGCCAGTGATCAATGCACTCCATGTGACGACATTCCGTATAGGTAATCTATTGAAATGGGTAAGTGCATACCTAAGGTTCCCACATTTGGAGTACATATCGATTAAGGCACTGCCAACAAATGCATTTGACTCGTATCCGGACTGAATAATGTGGGTGTGAATATGTGTGCCCTCCTCTAAGGCTGCTAAGTTGGAGCATGCTTTCAAGACTGCAACATAAATGTGACCATCTGGTTCCATGCTGGACTTATACATTTGGTGATACAGTTTGATAGCTTGCTCATTCTGTCCGAGCTGGGCTTGTGCTGAAATAATGGCACTCCATGAAAATACATTCGGGTTTGATAACTTGTTGAAAACTTGATTTGCTTCGAATATGCTCTCAAATGAAGCAAACATGCGGATGAGGTGGCTTCCCAGAAAACTGTCCAGCTCCAAGCCACTTCTCACAACAAGCATGTATACTTGTCTTCCTGCTGTCAAATCTCTCTCCTTGATGCATCTCTGCAACCAATGAAACAAGATGTTGGAGACAGATATTCCTTGCCAATCGGTAATGTCCATGGCCTGAAGAACCTTCTCTAGCTGCAACTTTGAAAGACCTTTGGTCGTATCAGAGTTTGCCACCCTGCATAAAGTAGACAGACATTAGCAATCAACAGAAGCATCAATACACTTTGAGAAACGAGCCAAAGCAGGATTCTCTATACTTAGCATTGTACATTAGCAAGTTTTGCAGTATAGCTCCAATTGAAAAGTGTTCTACTCTTAGAATTTGAACCTTTTGCTAAAAGGTACACCTGCAGCAGTTGGTTCTGGCAGCTCCACAGTCCTCAGTTGTGCCACTTAAATTCACTGCTCTTTCTGGCTTCAAAGTCATCAACACAGCTTCAGACCAACTACTCGAGGTCCACCAATCAATCGACAAAGGCTTATGTGTGGTGCTATGCACAAAGTCTGAGTATCTAGGATTCCCCTGTAACAGACAATGAGTCTCAAATACGCACACTGCAAGAGAGTGGCTATCAAGAAACTTAGCCTAGTTGTACCCAGAACTACGCGAATTCTTGAACACCAGATCGTGTATATCAATGAACTTCCCCTCATAAATGCAGCACCTTATCTCCCGATTTACATGGGTACACCATGAGAACGTATGTTTAACATGTTTAGGTGGTCACCTTGCTAAGATTGTACAGCCATCGCGATGGATCTGTGGAAAAGTTAGTCCGTAATTCTTGTGTTCCCATCGTCTCTGCGCAGATAAGTTGGAGGAAATAAACATATGCAGCCTGGAAAGGACAAACTATTTTTTAATTCTGTCAGACGGCAGAGACAATGATAAAGGTATGTTTCAATTACACTCACTTTCCTTTTGACTGTTTCCGGCATTCTGGTTCAAGATATCTTGGTTCGGAGCGAAAAATAGGCAAGGTCCGTGTAACCTCCTCGTTGAATGTAGGACGAAATCCTCGTTTTGTCGATGAAGAAACCCCAAATCCGCAATTTCGTGGTTCCCACATGATGTGAACATGAGGCTCGACAGGAGCTGAATCGATATGGAGACGATGAACCCACAATTTGTAAGGTGTATCTTCAACGATGGGCAAGCTGATACATGATACAATGCTCTAATAAGTCAATTCAAATCATGACTCGAGCAACTTCTCCAACTCAGGTGCCACGCCTTACCATACAAGACATGTCATCAATGCCATATCCTATAGGAAGCATTTAGATTGACGAATGTTCGTGGGACTCTCTTGAGACCTCAGTGGCTTCCGACTGGGACGGGCATTGAATCCCCACAGCTGTCGACAAGGCCGGGGGGCTTCCACTTGTTAGGTGCGAGGTACCCCAAGACCACCACGTGTCAGTCACCAGGCAGGTGCAAGCCTCAAGGTGCAAGCTAACGAGTGTGTAGGGTGGAAGGGGTGCACGAGGGCAACGGGCAGCCCATCATACTGATTGTGAGCCGATTTAACGATATGGGACAAGGACCACTGCTACAGTGTGTGTCCGATAGCACCCTGCATAAGAGGCTTTACATCCTCACATGCCATAGGCCTCTAAGACACCGAACCTCTTGCCAAGATAGAATGGCATCAAAATGGTTTAATGGTTCATTACGTGGTGATCTCTATTAAGTTGAAGCCAAATATACTACCCCTGTGGTTACCTCGTCATAGTACATAACCATCACTTCAACCTAAACCTAAGATATTCTTATGACTAAGATCTTGTCAGATATTCCCCATGCCATTTTTGGTTCAATTTGCCAAGCCATGATAGCTAGCATGCTAAAATCTAGCCAAGTTTCCCCAAATGTTATGGAAGAGTCTAATCAAGCCTTGTTTGGCCATTGGATGCGTGTAGTCACTTCAATGGGAGTGGGATACCCATAAATATGCCTCACTACACTTTAAGGAAGCACTCAGGGACACTTTGATGGGATTTAGATACATGTAGTCACTTTAATGGGAGTGGAATGGCCATAAATATGCCGTTCCACATTCAATTTCAAAATTTAGCTCATGGGAAAGAGAATGTTGTAGTCGATGCATTTTCTACGAGCCCAAAAATGAATTGTATCACGGTACCCTATTAAGAAGTGTTGAAAGCCATGAAAGACCTCTACAAAGAACTTAGAAGAGACCTATTTTCTTAATATTTTGATAGCTTTGAGTATTCACAAGAGGCATCAAGAATTTTATACCAAAGATGGTTATTAATGGATGCAGGCGTCGGATTTGCATCGAGAGAAGATATTGAGGTGATAATCCACTATAAACAAGACGTGCAGATTATCTCCAACCTTGGCATAGCTTGAAAGATTCTTGTGTTGGCCCTCGATACATCGACCTGCCACCAAAAAGTCAAATTCAACTGTACAAAGAGCCAAGAATTACTTTAGCCATGACCAAAAAAGACCTAGAAGAGCATACCACTGGACATTATGATGAGGTTTCCATTTAATCAATATGGACATGATATGGTCTAAATGATAGTTGCTTGATTCAACAAGAAAGATCTTTATATTCCATGTAGGAAAAATATCAAGGTTATAAAGCGGCTTCTCTATATATCAAGCATATAGTAGTCCATCATGATTGTATTTGCAAGGGACCACAAGTGTGCGAGTAATTCAATTTCCAAAGTCTTAGTTTTATAATTTGCAATTGAAATCCTTTTTACAAAGTTTATGTATATATATTTTATGGACACTTTTTACATTGGTGGGTTTTCTTTGTTGCATAATGAAAACAAAATTGGAGATAATTTATGCGCACTAGATTATATCCCTACTTTTGAGATAGGAATATTTTCTAGTTGAGAATGGATTCCCATCAAGAACCATAAGACAATGTCATTGCATGCTTTGGGCCTCATTCCCTAGCATTGTAGGACTAACATGAGACTTGAAAATGTGCTCCATCAGGCACATAATTTTGGCAAGCATCTTTTGGTGAGCATGTGCAAAAATGGTGAGAACACTCTCTCTCCTTTATGTTGCCTCTCTCCTCTCTCCTCTCTCATATCCTCAATGCCCCTCTCTCTCCTTCATACCTCTCTCTCTCTCTCTCTCTCTCTCTCTCTCTCTCTCTCTCTCTGTCACATTCCCATTGAATAAAATTATTAGTTTTCTAATCATTGTTATTGCTATCTATCTATCTATCCATTCATCCATCCATCCATCTCTCTCTCTCTCTCTCTCTCTCTCTCTCTCTCTCTCTCTCTCTCTCTCCCTTCCTCCCTCCCTCACACACACACACACACACACACACAAATGAAATAGATGTGTGAGTGTGTAACATTCCCATTGACATAGAATACTAGTTTTTCATTTCATTGTTATTGCGCTCTCTCTCTCTCTCTCTCTCTCTCTCTCTCTCTCTCTCTCTCTCTCTCTCTCTCTCACACACACACATGGATCATATTGTGTGCATGCGTGCCTACGTGTGTGTGTGTGTGTGTAACATTCCCATTGAAGTAGATTATTGGTTTTTGTTTTCATTTTTATTGCTTTGACATTCTCTCTCTCTCTCTCTCTCTCTCTCTCTCTCTCTCTCTCTCTCTCTCTCTCTCTCTCTCTCTCTCATCCCATGGAAGGAAACTATTGATATGCCTTATCAACATTATTGCACTATGGTAGTCTCTCTTTCTCTGAGATTGAAACTTGAGATAACTTATAACGTTTTGAGATTGGATTATGAAGTCTTGCATCAAATAACCATATCACTACTAAAGAAAGAAGACAATAAAAAACCTTCACACATGAACGACTCGTGAGTAGACTAGATGTCATTGAGAGCACAGGGTTGACAGATGAACATGTGCTCATTTTGGTGGATACCCATCACTCCTAAAAACACAAAGTAGATGTGCTCGGATGCTAGGTACGAATTTTGGGCTTGTAGCCATTTTTGAAAGTCTGGACATGTACACATAGGCCTTGCACATATGTGCACGTCATATTCCATTGCATGTGATGATTCATCCATAGACTCAATTTGAAACGCCTCGTGCGTTGTCTCCTCAACCACTTCTCAATGAGGACCATGCCTCTTAAGGATAATGTGCAGAGAATGCAATCATGTGCTACTTGAGATACACCACTTCTATATTTTGTTGGACGTCCCTGGCACTCATTTTTGGTGTTGGAAGCGGAGACCATATGAATGTTGTCTACATGTGCTTCAGGAGTAGAGACCTATGCCCCACCATTATTTGATGTCTCCAAAGTGAGAACCCAAACATCTCTATGTCCATCTCTAGCTGTACGATGCTAGTTCCACTTGCAATCGGCCATTTTGAGGGTATGGGTGTGGGTATGGGGTTAATGCTCTAATCTGGAGTCCAAGTGTGTGTCACAGCACTGCTACAAAACTGCAAAGGTTTTGATTGGGGTGTGCCCTTGTTGCATAGAAGGAAGGCGCTACTATGGTATTTAATGAGCTTCCGATAAATGTGTTGCACCTCTTCCCATCCACCCACCCCATGCACTTCACACGGCTTCTCATCTGAGACCTCCTTAGTGCCCAAAACTTCTTGTGCACCACTACAAGCTCCCCATATACAACAAGTGTTGCACCTCTGTCCCTTTCCAAATTCACCTCCCCTTCAAATTGTATTCTCTTTGGATGGCATTTTGGTGATTGACTGTGTGCGCTGGTATGTGGGTGTTATCATCCTCCACATCAACAACAACATTTGGTTTTTGTTTTCAATGTGTTGTCTCCCTATCCCCCTCTAGCATGGATGGACCTCTAAACATTAGAGTCTAGACACATCTTGTTGCATTGTTCATGCTACCCATGAAGTTGTTGGTGCCTCTGACCTCCAAATGAGCTCGTCCAAGGAAGGCCCTTCTCCAATATGCTTTTCTCTACTATAGCATATTGCTTTGCACTTTGGAGCATTGCATTCACCATGTCCGAGACGCGGGTGTTTTATAAAGATATATGACTCTAAAATTCCTCCCTTGCTAGCCAGCTTCTGTGCTTTGACTCTACCATGTTCATACGTGGGGCATTCATCTTGAGATAGATCAATGCCACGAACTTAATACCAAAATGAATGGGATGAGAAAACACAATTCTCATTTAACCTTATCAACATCAATGTTAAAGATCATGATAACAATAATTAAAAGACAAGAAGTCCATTATATAGATGTAGAGAAATCCTTATACAATCCCTTCAATGGAAAGATAATTCATAGAGATCATCATGCTTGAAAATCTGTTGAACAATGCAATGATACTCTATATACAGGCAAGTCTTGATTACTTAGCCAAACTAAAAACCATAGTATATCAGTTGAATCTATTGGTCAAGATATCAAGGCTAAAACATAAGTTCATGAATTGTCATGCATGCTTATGCAAGAATAGGTGCAAACATTGATGCTAAGAGCCATGATCAAGTAGTCTTTGCGAAAGAAAAAGGATTTCATAGAGGAAAAGGAAAAAATTTAGGAAGGTTCAACAATCATGCCAAATGAAACTATTCACATATCCCTACTAGACATTTTAGTAAATATGAATCTTCACAATCCCTAGTAGACATTTAAATTAGTATGAATCTTCACAATCTTCATTAGGTTAACATAATTAGCATCAAGGTCCTTCCACTTAGAGGGGGTTTGAGAAACCTAAAAACTTGAACATACACTTAATTCAAAGGAGTACACCCACCAACAAAACACCTTATAGATTGAGCAAAGCACAACAGAACGAGACCCGAAGAGAATAGTTTGAGAAATCCTCGTAGTTCGTCATTTGCTCACCAATGTTATTCTCTTTGAAAAAGGATTGGTCTTGGAGGACGTGTAGATTCTAGATCTTTGACCCAGATTAAACCAAGATTAGGGTTCCAATGCCATGCATATATGAGATTGTTGACCGTTTGAAGGGAGCACAAATCTTGAATCAAGTAGACTTGAAGAATGGTTATGATAAGGTGAGGCTTGCACCATCTGATATTTTCACAACCACTTTTTGCAAGTCTTAGGGTTTATAGGAGTACATGTTGTTCCTGTTGGGTTTAGGAATGCTCTATCCATCTTTAGTCAAATTATGAGTCCTATCTTCCAAAAGCATAAACCCTTTGTGGGGTGATAAGCACCGTAATCCACAGCAGCAACAAGGACGGGGAAGAACATAGAGGCATTTGAAAGTGGTGTCTGATCTTTTTGAGAAAAGTCATTTATTTATTGATACTACAAATAATGAGTTCTTTCTAGTTGAGATATGATTCCTTGGCCACATGATGCCAAAAGATGAGAACAAATGGATCTAGATACATTGAAGGTATTCCATGAGTGACCAAATCTCAAGAACGTGCATGAAGCTAGTCTTTTCTAGGTCTCTTTTTATCGAAACTTCACATATAAAGCTTCACCATTGCATGAGCTAACAAGAAAGCCTAGATCTTTCATTTGGGAACTAAGAAAGAAGGTCATCTTTGAGGAATCAAAGAAGGCCCTAACTCCAACACTCTTGTATTAGTGGTGCCAAATTTGCAGAAACCCCTTGTTTAGGTAAACACTTGTGGGGTTTGTCTTAAAGAAAATGTTTTCATGCATTTGCTTATGAGAGTAGAAGATTGAATGTTACAAAGCTTAACTATGATGTGTATGAAAAGGAGTTGCTTGTAGGGATTCATGCACACTGTGTTTGCAAGCATTATCTCCGGAGAGTCAATTTTCTTCTTGAGGTTGACCATCAAAGTGTGCTCTATTTTCTTACATAAGCATTGATTCACATGTGCTGGGCCAATTTTCTTGCTGCGTTTGATTTCAAATTTAGCATACACCTAACAAGGATAGCATTGTTATAGATGCTTTATCACATGGACCATAGGTTCATGTGATTTCCAAAATCCCACCATGAGGACCTAGCTCCCATGAAAGGCGCTTCCTCAAACTTGGATAGAATTGAGGGAATGTGATTGACACAAAGATTATCATTTATGTGATAGATACCTTTGGAGCTAGAAGTATGTATGTGTCATCAGGAAGTTGAGGAGGAACTTGTTGCAGTAAAATGTAATAATCCACCTTACATTATTCATAGAGGTATGTCTCCCACTTTGGTGTTGATAAAGCATTACTACTATTAGCCTAAGATTAAAAAGGATATCTATCGAGATGTTGCATAGACGTATGGAATATTGTGATGGGCTTTGTTACTAATTTTTTACGATCTCGCCAGGGTCATGATGGCACATTGTTAGTGAAGTATGTCTCTATATATCATAGTGTTGTAAAGATTTTTTTCTCAAATCCTGATAGTATGCTCACTAGCAATTTTTGGAGAATTTTTAGATTTTTGTTGACCTACAAAAATACTTTTGGGAGGGACTCTAGGGTCATGCTCTTTAGATGATGTTCCGGGCTTTCCTTACAAACCTGCACATGCCACGGTGGATGCTTTTTGGGAGATTTTGGCAAGCATTTCAATGTGGAATATTTGGAGATCCAGATGCACAAAGTCTTTCAATGGCTCATAGAACCATCCCTCACACATTGGTTGGTATTTGGACAGATACTACACACACTTTGATGTCAGTTTGGCTGAGCATTGCGTGGCCATCCCGAGCAATGTGAGCCAGAAACAGTTTCAAGGGGGTGGAGAAGGGAAAGAGGGGAGGAGGGGTTTTGCAATGAACTAGTGGAGTCCATGTTTACGACAGCTTTTACTTGCCCTCGTTGCCTTTTTTATGAGGAGTCTCTTTAGCATTGTCTATGGGATTGCAGAGTGGCAATCACCTGGAAAGGGATTGCTAAGTTCCTTCTTCCTTGTTCATGACCTAAGGCTCGATGGCATGGCTCTCTCTTTCAAAGCCTTCGGTATTTTATGAGAGGCATGACTCTTCTTGAGCTCTTTTGATTCAATCATCATCTAGTTGAGTCATGCGGATGATGTTCCAAGCTTTCCAGACCTACACATGCCACGATGATACATTTTGGGAGATTTTGGTGAACATTTCAACATGGCATATTTGGAGATCCAAATGCACAATGCATGGGTCTTCCCGAGTAGCTTAAGAGGGTCTCCCCACGCGCATGCTAAAGCTGGAACTCTATGCTAAGCCAGCATTGCGAAAAGCACATCCCCATGGAAGCTTGTGATTCCAACTTGTGAGTAATGAGGACCTAACAATGTTGTTGCAAGTTGTTTCAACCAATCGAAAAGAAGCTCGAAGTCTCTGCATCAATCTCGCAAGGCTTGGGCATTGGAATGCTGGGCTAGAATTGGCAAAATCCACAAATCCAAGCCAACAATCAAATGCCAAGGAAAATGCTTGGCGTAGCATATTGGAGCCATGGGGATGCAAATCCTCCATGCTAGTGCGTCTAGACCAGCCCCACTAGCATGCGCTAGGAGGCCCTCTAAGTTGGAAGGATAGTTTCAAGGAGTGGAGTGGCTCCTAGTTTTTCTCAAAGTTCACCACAAGGGAGAGGTGGCACTTTTAGCCTCAATTTTGGTGCTTTTCTAGCTCTCTCTCTAGTGAGCACGTTTTTTGTCCACTTAACGTGTTTTGCTTCTGACGCCCGATATGATGTATTTCCACTAGGAGCTTCACTCTTGGGGTTTCCTTCATACTTAATAGGAGTATTTTCTTTGGGAAAAACACAATGCTACAATTTCCTTTTTATTTCCAACTTGAGATAGATGGTCAGTATAAGATAGCTTGACACGGTGTTGTTGCAACTTTTGAGGACTATGTTCATGATTATCCACAATTAAGGGAGCAACACTTGCTGGATGATTGAGTTTGCATAGAATAACATAGTTCATTCATCCACAAGTGAGGCACCATCTGAGATCATCTATGGTAGACCATTGTTTTTGCTAATTATGTGTACAAAGGATGAAGTATTGCAATTGATCAGATTATATAGAAGATAGAAAATCAACATATGGTACGGCGGGGGCACCTTTCATCACTAGGATAGCCACACTCGACACGTCATACAACAACTAGTCACTCATACGGTAGTCCTTGTCCGCAAGACATAGTACTTTGTTTACAAAATTACCCCTCACTTATCAACACGCCTCACAAGATTGGGATCCATAGAGCTTTTGTATTCACCAAGACCTTCATATTGGGCCTTGGGGATCAGCCTTCATTGCTAGGTGCATGTTTGCCATCTCTATCTGCTAGCTTATGTTGCAAGCATTTGTTGCTAGCTACCCATCACCTTGCAATTTCAAGGTAGGGCCTTTTTGCTTGACTAAACCATCTCTGCAAAATTCTAGCTTAGCTACACATGCAAACAGTAACTTCTATTATCTGTTCTTTGTACTAGCGCTTGCCAACACTGACTTGTGGCAGAATTTACACCTTGTACGTGGCATCTAGCACCTATTTGCTGCCTGGCAACTGTTTCTTGTTGGCCTTGGCAACTGCTCCATTTGCTCAAAAATATTGTTGCAACCCTTAGTCTGGACTAACTGATGGATGAAGGGCTGCACATTGGCCTGCTGGTTTGGAGGCTGTTTAGGGCCAGATTTGGCCAGCCACTTCAGACAGGGTTGGGGCCAGATTTGGCCACCCAACCAGGTCGGGTGACCTGACAGTCTGGTCGGGCTAAACCAACCAGAACCAGACTGCCCAGCAAATCCGTTCAGTCAGCCTGACTGAGCAAGCCAGACAGCAGGGGAGCTTCCCGTAAAATTAGGGCCCCTGCCCTCTTGTATCTGTACCATTTGTGGAGATTTTTCTCGGCAGTCAATGTGCACATCTCCTTGCTGTTTCAGTTCGCTTGTTCTGCTCTCAGTTTCTGCTCGAATATCTGCTGCACTTGCACATGGTATTATAAGCTTCAGGCTGACTCTGAGATATTTGTCGCTGGCCAAATCCCAGCCACCCTTTACTGCATCACGCATGGATGAAACCATCGCCTTTGTCTTTATGGTGTGGTGACTGTGCATGTAGCATCAGAGCCTGAGTACATGTAAAGCCTGGATCCAGGAAAGCGTTTGGAGCTGACAAAGTTTGCTGCTGGAAAGAGTTTGGGGCTGCCACATTTGCTGCTGGAAGCGTGGACAGTTCAGGTAGTAGAACAGTTGAAGAAGGTGATCTGAAGGCGTGGCCAGTCCCAGACAAAGGCAACTTTCTGGAGAAGGCAAGGGATTAGGAACTTCTTAAAGAAGGCATCGTAGCAGCCTCTTCTCTCTTCCTACATTCCCATCCAGCCTTCTCTTCTTTCCCCAGCCACCCCATCTCTTCTTCTTTTCCACCCAGTTCTCCTTCCCTCTAAGATGACCAATATGTTGGAGATGGCTGAAAAGCCCGTCAAGATTCCAGTCCCTCCCACGTTTCCCATGGACTCGCAGTTGGATGGCGACAACGACGGGGTGTGGCGTGGCGATGATGGAATCCGTACTGCAGTCATACGAGATGGCTGACTTCATCCAACTCAGAATTCCTTGGGATTATGGAGCTGAAGGAGGCAGAGACATTGGCCCAGTTGTGGGATCGCGTAAATGGTCATGTTGTTTTCTTAAATTGTACTCCTCATGTAATCAACCATGTCAAGCACATTACACTGGCAAAGGGGATTTGGGAGCGCGTCCCTCTACAATAGAGTCTCCCCAATAAAGAGTCTCCCTCAAAGCCCTGATGCGAGTGTTGAAGCCAGTAAACTCAGCAACCACGTGGGAGCACATCAACAAATTGCAGACACTTCAACAAGAGGCACTTCAAGCAGGTAAGGAGATATCCTCAAAGGACAAGGCCATTACGTTGCTGTCCCACCTATCTTCCTAGTATTCGGCATTTTACCAATGGGAGGCTGAACACTCTCACTGGGAGGAGATTATGCCTATGGTGTTGACCAGAGAAGCGTTTCCAAATCCCTCCCCAAGGCAAAAGTGCGAAGGCATTGGCTGCCCCATAGGACAAAGGGAGGAACAACAAAGGCAAGGGAAGTGGAAATCTTCTCCATCTGCAAAGAAAAATTCCAATGCAGAGCGAGATGCCTTTAATGCGGGGCGAACTTGCAATTACTATGGCACAAAGGGCTATTATTGGAGGCAGTGTCCTCACATGAGTAATGATAAGGGTACTGGCTCCTTTGCTGCAGCCACTGAGCCACGCCTCGGGCCTTTGTTCATGTAGAGAGCCTAGATGATTCATCTTCTTCAGGACAAGAGGGGCTGCTCTGACCATGAGATTCACGGGAATGGATACTTGATAGTGGTACTTCCAGGCACACGACCCCATCTCGTGCATTGTTCCAGGACCTTAGGTGGAAGTCAGGCTACATCTACATAGGAGACAATTCCACAGTTCTAGGCGAGAAGAATGAAAACTCGAGATTGTTCCAGATAGCAAGGGGAGAAGCATTCTTCCCCTGTATTGTATCTTCCATCACTCAGCTTACATTTGCTGTCAATGTAAACTTGGTTATACGTGTAGAGTTTGAGAAGATTCAGTGGCCATAAGGTTGGCCAGGTTGTCTGAGATGGCACGATAGATAAGAATCTACAAGCTCTCGGATCTCTCTTCTATCACAAGTACCCCTCTTGGGAACTTCTAGCATTTCAAATATGGTCACCTAAACGTTGATGCACAGCGGCAAGCCTTCCGAGAGCATATGGTGGATGGCTTGCCTGATGTGGGCAGCAAGCAAGGAAGCTGTAGGTCTTGCATCCGAGGGAAGCAGCACAGGGAGGCCTTTTCGAAGCAGACTAATAGGCGGGCTTTGAAACCTATAGAGATAGTTCACACAGATCTTTGTGGACCTATATAGATCCAGACTCTAGGAGAAGCTCCCTACTTTATGTTGCTGATTGACGATTTCTGTAGACTCACCTCGGTGTATTTCCTAGCCTAGAAGGATCTAGCATTCACCTGATTCTACAAATGGTCTGCTTTGGTGGAGAAGGAATCCGGGTTGCAGTGAAAGCTCTTCGGGCTGATAAAGGAGGTGAATTCTATTCCCATACTTTTGAAAGATATTTTGTGGAGAAAGGCATCAAGAGGGAGCGAGAGCTTGCAACACAGACTCCTTTCGAGAATGGAGTGGTGGAGAGGAAGAACAGAAACATAGTAGAGATGGCACAGACCATGCTAGAGCATCGTGGAGAGGCCATGGCGATGGCAGTCCACATCCTTAACTGTTCTCCAAGGCCTGCTAAACTGGACCCCTTTCCAGGCATACTTTAAAAAGAAGCCAGATGCATCATACTTTTGCACATTTGGCTGCAATGCCTATGTTCATGTTCTGAAGAAGCTGAGGGGGAAGATGGACTCTAAATCCTAGAAGCTGGTCTTTGTACGATACGACACTCTATCACCCCCCGTCATAAGAGAGCTTGTGGTCAACAAGGACGTGATCCTTCGAAAGGCCAGAAGAGAGGAGCCACAGGTTCTTGGAGATTCTGATAATTATGATGACTGAGCTATTGTTCCTGCCTCTGAGCCAAAGCAGGTACCATAAGATGTTCCAGCAGTTGAAGATGAGTCCCTGCCGTAGGAAGAGGCTCATGGTTCTCGCCATGAGTCCCTGCCGTAGGAAGAGGCTCATGGTTCTCGCCATGTTCCAGGAGATCGCATCACGGAAAGGCCAAAGCCCTGCAAGTGAATTATCCTTTGATGTCGCAAAAGCCACTGATGAAGCTCCTTAACGGTTACTCGGTGAACATTCCAGCTCCCTGCGTTGATTTAACATCCAAGAGTTGAGAGAAGACGTTAGAGTTAGTTATCTTCTGTACGATTATAAGAGAGTGAGGGCTGCTATGTGGATGTGCCTGCCCAAAGAGAGGTGTAGTGTGTTAGTCTTTTCTTAGTGTGTTTTCCGCAGGGTAGTTGGAAGTTCAGCCAGGGCACGTTGCCACGGTTGCACAAGCAAGTGCACTTGAGTTGTCATAATGCTCGACGAAAAGTGGTTCTTAAGCAAGCATACGGCTTCGATGGAGAGTCCACCCTAGCTTTCTCGATGCTCGATATGGAGATCTCTTTTTGAGAGATCCACCTATTTCACATGCCCATGTAAGATATATTCATAATCAGTCTACAGATTATTCAGCTTAAATTGAAGAAAATGCAATCAATGCGATTTGATAGTAAGCATACCTCACAATACCACTGATCTTGAATATAGCATTTCTAACATCTTCTTGTAAGCACCCTTTCACTGTAATTGGGAGGATGAACTATCAAAGCAATGCTGGATGCAGGGCTGCAAATTGGCCTGGGATTGGGGCTGGTTTGGAGGCTGTTTAGGGCCAGATTTGGCCAGCCTCTTTAGACAAGGTTGGTTCCAGATTTGGCCACCCAACTAGATCGGGTGACCTGCCTAATCTGGTAGGGTTAAACTGACCCCGTTGGGTCGGGTTAGACCGACCAGCAAGGCAGCCCAGTTAGCCTAAATGAGCAGGCTGACCAGCAGGGGAACTCCCCCTATAAATAGGGGCCCCCCTTACCCTCTTGTATCCGTACCATTTGTGAAGGTTTTTCTCAGCAGTCAGCAGAGTTTTCCCTGCATCTCCTGCGCATTTCCATCTGTCTCCATTCACATATCCTTGCTGTTTCAGTTTGCTTGTTCTGCTCTCAGTTTCTGCTCGCATATCCACTGCACTTTCACAGCTACACCCGATCCCACTCCCAGGAACATGTCTAAGGTCTCATCATCATCAGGTATAAACTCAACCCTCCAGATTTTGCTCCCCATTGGCAAGTCCACAATGCCCACTGCTTTAATCAGTATCATAATCTCCATGTAGCCCTTAACATCGGCACCTTTGACAGACATGCAAAAGGCTCCCAATGCCTCTCCCATCACAACCTTCTATTTAAAAAGTTTCCACCTTCCACCTGAAGAAACTCTATGACCAAAACATGCAGCTAGATTCAACATAAATACACAAAGAGAAAACCTACCCTGGTTTTGTTTCTTCCTGCCGCGTGCTGTTGCAGCAAGCTATGTACCTCACAGAAGTACCCACTACATTAGCTTGACCATGAACCTCTAAGCTCACACACCAGTCAACATCTTCAACTGCTCTGCATTCCACCTCAGAGTGGCTATTTTTATGCTCATCTCTCCTTGTGCAGATGGCCTCGTTCCCATCGCAATATGAGCAGCCTGCGTTGGCCTTGACCATCACAAAGAAAACTGGATCTCTTGAACGATTCTCAATTTCAGACATGAGCATTGTCACGCCCTGCGCAATGAATCCAATCAACAGTGCTGGGAATGCTCTTTCACTAGGTTGGCTCCTTTCATCTTGCAATCGTGCACCATATGTCTAAGTTAATAACCGTAACAATCCTTTTTCTTCTTTTTCTTGCTCTCACTCTCAGAATTGTCCCATCCTGAGAAGAATCCTTTTCTTAGGTTTACCCTGTCCGCCTTATCCTTGCATTTCCCAGACAACACACCTGCAAATCCTTGTCTACAAAGCTAAATCTTGCACCTTCACCAAAATACTTCTCTCTTTTGGCAGTTCTTCATCAGCCTTAGCACCTTCCTCTAGTAAGCATGCCAACTAATACTTCAATGAGTCACGCAATTACACCTCTCGACTGCTGAAAGATGGACGTGGAAGCATGAACCTACGTTGTGCTAAATTATCTCCTCCATATGGAGCTGAGAGAAGACCCCTTCGCTAAGAAGAGACTCTGGCTGTGTGAATGCCAGAGGGTTGCTACTGAAAATGGGCAAGAGAAGTAAGGACTGACACCATTTGAGGGACAAGGATATCATAAACAAAGAAAGACTAAGGCGGCACAGAGGTGTAGCATGTGCCCCTCCCAAGCCTTAAGGTCAACTCGGCAGCCTACTGGCCCTAGTCTGTTGGCTCGTCAACTCTACCTGGTACGCCCGTATAACAGCCCTCCCATGGAAGGCGGAAGGTTTGGCTGGTTACATTAGCCCACACAGGAATGTCCTCTAACAGTCTCTTTCTTCCTGGTATCTGACAAGCCTCACATCATCAGTCTGATGACTTAACATGCATCCCCGAGTGACAGCTATAGAATCCAATTTGGGCAAGGCAGAAGGTTTGGCTGGGTACACAGGAATGTGCTCTAACAGTCTCTTTCTTCCTGGTATCTGACAAGCCTCACATCATCAGTCTGATGACTTAACATGCATCCCAGAGTGACAGCTATAGCATCCAATTTTAACCCAAAGCCTTCTTAGTCCAGGATCTCCATGATCACTCATAAAATCACCAGTAACGATTTGAGGTGCCTCCTTTCGAAAATTTCCCAAAGTCATCCCTGGAAGCTCACTCATCTGAAGCACAAATGCAATCCACCGACATACCTACATGACGTCATGACAAGAAGCCCCCCCTACATCTGTGCAGGCGATTCCAACAACTAATAAATTGCCCTTGAACCTACTTCTCGTCCTCTATTCCTGCAATTATGATGTCAAACTCCCTCTTTTGGCAGGAGCCTCATGCCTCATTGTCCACACATACAGTTCTCGCAATCTCCTCTTTGAGACCTACTGCGGTACAGTAACCAGGTAGTTCAGAGTTTCATTGATCCGTCTTGTCAAGCTATTTTCATGGTGGAGTTCATGTCACAGGAATTTTTGAACAAACTCAAATTCATGTTTTGTGATCTACAAGGCAGAGGAAAACAATGATCCCCTATGCCGTGCAATACAGTGAACGCATCACAGTGTGGACTTTGGAGGGCCGTGGCAAACTGCTGCTCGTTCCCTGCTGTTGCCGTTTTCTTAAAGAATGCTGCAATCTATGAAATGCAAATGAGTGAAAAAGCCGGCGATAAAGCCAATCTGCTTACTCTAGAATCATAAAAGCTAAATCTATTATATTAGAGAAGAGCTTCCAGCAAAGGGAAAGTTAGGCCCTTTACACACCAAAGGGCGCCCAACATTGGGCTCCCGTTTCGACCAATAGAAAGCCACCATTTGAGGTTTGGACGGGCACCTCTTTACACATACAGTGCCCAAGCTTAGACCTTTTAATTCAACGTGGAGTCCACTTCATGCCCTGAGAAAGGCCTTCTTTGAGCAGCCAAGCTTGGCTGCCCACCGATGGGCAGGGCTGGATTCAGCCAATCACCATCACGATTTGGGTCCCCCAGCTCCACACCCATCCGGGCCCTCATTTTTACAAGAGGGGTTTGTACTTGGGCGGTGTGTAAAAAGGGTGCCCATCCGTGGGCACCCATTTTTTAATGATCTCACAATGGGCAGTCGGTGTGTAATGGGGGGTGCCCATTCCAACCCGCCCATGAATGTTTTTGGGTGCCCACACTTTGGGCACCCTTTGGGGGTGTGTAAACAGCCTTTTAGATCAATATACTGGAGACTGATCTTTTCACAACTCGTGTAACAATTCAAATCCCTTAATCTTATATTATCATATTCCTGTATTTCGCTTGGCTTATCATCTGCAATGGGGCGTCTTCGAACGACCACGGCAGTTCAAATTACATCACATGTATCTTACAGTTCTGTATTGAATAACTGACGACGTCAGAATTCGGTAGCTGAGGTCTGAGCCTTAGAGAGACGGAAGAAGTATCCATTCTTCTGTGAAGGTGTAGTGAAATCTTCCCGAATAAGAATTCTATCCGGTACGCAAGGAAGAAGAAAGCGTTATATCTGAGCTTAAATGAGCGAGAAAGCTCTTACGAAGCTCCGATGATGCCTTTCAGCGCAGAGAAGGTGCCCCAGCCGCCGAAAATCAACCCGAAGGCGACCAGGAAGTAGTCCAGCCCTGCCACAGGCATTGAGAGCTCTCCCGTGTGCGCTTTGAGGTGGATGAGAGCCGGCAAGACAAACGCCAGAATGCAGCAAACGCTACTCCCGATGAGCGACAAGAAATCCCCAAATCGAGGCACTGCCACAGCGCACCACACAGCCAAGAGCACAATGACGGTCCTCAAGATCAAGGGAGGCAACGTCCGGAAGTTTACCCGGCGTTCGATCACTTCATGCACCGGATGCATCATCACGGGGAAGGTGAAGAGGAGCCCGACGCACAAGCCTAGCTTCACAGCCATCGTCACTCGATTCTTGCCAAGATTCAAGGTGACTATGTCGAGCGTCTCCTCCCCAAACGCGAGGTAGCCAAGCAGCCCGAAGAGCATGTACAAC
Organism: Dipteris shenzhenensis; assembly: GCF_047967505.1. Lineage (NCBI taxonomy): Eukaryota > Viridiplantae > Streptophyta > Polypodiopsida > Gleicheniales > Dipteridaceae > Dipteris > Dipteris shenzhenensis. Next base: position 27,851,825 of record NC_141615.1, read on the forward strand.
GCGGTGATGCTCGCCATAGCCATCCCCAACACCCACCCGAACTTCCTCTTCTCCCTCATCGATGACTCCAGCGGCAACACCAGACCGAAGCCCTCGAATGCGTATATGGCCACTCCCACCGCGAATGGCAGGCTGCTGATCCCTTGGCTCGCCTTCACGCTAGCGATGCCGCTTCCTGCAAATCTCGCCACATCCTGCTCCATCACCACTGCCATAGCCAGCAGATTGGCGAAGTCCGCCACGACGCTGAAGGGAGCGAGGCTAGTAAGCGAGCGAATGGATGCGAGGGCGATTTGTAGAGGGAAGATGATCCAGATGAAGGCTTCTTTGGAGGACCAACCACCGAGAAGGAAGCTACCGAGACGCCGCGGCAAAGAAGCGTTCCCCACAGCTGCAGAAGCAGAAGCGTGGTGAGATATGGCGGGCAACACAGCTCCGTCGTCTGGCCCGAAAACGGAGGCCAAATTCTCGCCGATGAAGATGAGGTAGGCGACGCAGAAGGCGCCCTGGCTGAGGACGACGAAGGAATCGACGGCATGGCGACCGCAAGGGCCAAATGCGAGGAAACCGAGGTCACTGTAGGAGGAGAGATGGCGAGAAAGGGGGGGGAGGTCGATGAGGAGGCGACGGCGAGTCCAGATGAGGAGCATCATGGAGTAGAAGGAAGCGATGGAGATGGAGAGGAGGACAAGGGAAGAGAGGAGCCAACCGGAGCGATGGAAGGTGTAAGGGAGGCCGAGGACGCCAGCGCCAACGATGGAGATGAAGATATTGGCGAAGGTCTTGGAGGTCGAAGAGAGCTGGTGAGGCATGGAGATGGTGAGCAACGGAGGTTCTGCATCAGAAGCTTTCGACAAGTTCATCTTTCTTCTTCTTCTCTCTTTTCTCTTTCTGCTGGTTGTGCTCCTGCTGCTACTTCCTCTTCTTCTTCCTTTTCCTCACAAGTTCTTACTTGTCACCCAAACAGACAATATCATTCATAATCCCTGCCCGGAGAGATCGAACAAGGTGAATGATATACATATTTATCATTCATTAGGCCTCCTGCCTCTCGGTTAGTGAAATGCTTGAGAGAGAGAGCATAACATTGGAGGCATGAAAAGGAAAGCTTGTACAAAGAGTAGTAAATTCACATGGTCCAAAAGTCAATAAGATGAATTTGAGAGAGAGAGAGCGCTAGGAGAGAGAAGAAGAAGAGGAGAGACAGAGAGGCGAGAAAAGGAGAAGAGAAAGGGGAGAGGGGAGAGGGAAAATGAGAGAGAGAGAGAGAGTGTCAGCGAGAGAGGAAGGAGCATACTTGGACCAATCACCTTTGTACCAAACTCATAATTACCAGCCTGCCAAAGTTGCTAGCAGCCAATAGGAAATTCTCACCCTAACAAATAGAAATAATCATGATTTTTAGCTTTGCAAAACTCGAACTGTAGCTAAGGCTACCCAGAGGGTAGGCCAAAAAGAAGACGAATTGAATGTGCAGCATGGAAAAGGGGCAGAAAGTTGAGAGAGAGAGAGAGAGAGAGAGAGAGAGAGAGGGAGAAAGAGAGAGAGAGAGAGAGAGGATTTGAAGGGAAGAAATTAGCAATGAGAGGGGGAGAAAGAGAGAGGGGATTGGAAGCGTTGGTGTGGCTCCACGCGGCACAAATCCCACAAAAAAATGAGCTTTCTAAAATGCCCATCGGCTTCACTTAAGCCTCTATATATAGCAGGCCAAAAATGCAACTTACAGCAAGAGCTTTACATAGTGCTCTCTGTTTCCACATCTAGCAAGGAAATTTGACATGGAGTCCCTGTGAATTATATGGAGCACGGAATCTAACTTGGAATCCGGTATCGTTACCTCGTCGCCCATTCCCCAGAAACAAATCTCCCACAATCTAGCAAACCCCAAGGTTTCGATCCGTCGATCAGTCTATGCGTCCGTCCGTCCGTCCATCACCGGTTTCCCCTCTTTCCTCCTCAAACCCACAGTAACACCCGATGTCCTCGTCCATCCACGAATGGAGTCAGTCACGTGGCATGCATCCCACCGCTTCAATATATCGCTCTCTGCGTATATATTGAAGGTGAGCAGCGGAGGTGCTTCAGAAGCTTTCGACAAGTTCATCTTTTTCTTCTTCTTCTTCTTCCTCACAAGTTCTTATATATCACCAAAAAGATTCAGCTTATAGCAAGAGCTTTACATGGTGCACTCTGTTTCAGGGAAAGGGAATGTGACATGGAGTCTCTGTGTGACATGGACACAAACTATGAGTCCAGATCGCTACTCGGTCAGTCGCCCTTTCTGGAGTCAAATCTCCTGCACTTGGCAAAACCCAAGGTTTCGATCCGTCGGTCGGTCCCATTTTCCCCTCTTTCCTCCTCAGACCCACAAGCAGCAGCCGATGTCACTGTCAAGATGCAGCAAGATGTAGATTAGATAAGAAGATGAGAGAGAAATTTTCCATGTCAGGCCACAAGGCAAGCCCTCAAGGGGTCATCATATGTCAATCCTACAGATCTAACTAAAAACTTGAAATGAAGTAGGGAATGCACGCCAGGAGCCAATTCCCAAGAGCAAACTAGGAAAACCGAAGGCCGCAAGTGGGTTTCATCGGTTTTAGCTGTCATTAGTCTCTCATGTTTCTTCTTGAGAACTGGCAACCAACACTGATTTCCACCATCCACGGATGGTGATATGCGAAATGAATCTAACAACTTCGCTAAGGGTCTTTACAAACCGCCAAAAGCCGACAAGGCGCATCAAAGGCTTTCAACAAGTACATCTTCCTTACAAATTCTTATGAGCAAAAGGTGCAGATTGCATCTATAACATTTGTTCATCTTTCTTCTTCTTCTTTTCTTTCTTCATCTTGCTAAGAAGTTCTTATGAGCAAAAGGTACTATCCCAAGACATCGGCTAGGAGTGATGGGCGCCCTCCTCACTGGAGGGTGTCAGTCTACGCCTCACCACTGTGGTGCCTTCCCCATAATAGCCTACAAATCAACCGTCCCCTATCAATGGATGTAAATGCGTGGCCCCCTTCAAACTTCAATTGTGGCGACGGTCCTCATAGTCGTGTGATTAAGGATGATTGCAACGAACTCAAGGGCCTCCATGTGTCGGTGGTTTGACCACCACATTAGCTGCCTTCTTTGGACGGAGGTGGGGGTTACCCTCAGAACCCCCTCACTGGAGGGTGCAGCGTCAAGCAAAGATGCACAAGTGGAGCCTATGGGGATGAGCCCCTCCCTGCCATACCAACCTACGAGTGGCGGTTTGTCCAAGGTATGGGGATGGCCTCTTACATCTATAAAATTATGCAATTATAGCTTGGGAACACACATATTTTGCCGCTACAAATTAGTTTTTGGGCTTGTTGCTGCTGTTACTACTACTTCTTCTTCTTCTTCTTCTTCTTCTTCTATAACTGTATTTGTATAGCTATATTATCTATTTATTTTTAATCCATGTGCCATTCAAAGAGGCAGGTAAGGAGGTGTTCACTCTGCTCTTCCCAACCACCTCCCTGGCATGAAATATCATGATTGCCTCCCCACACAACCATGCAAAGTCAGTCACCTTCCATGGCATGAAATTTCATTGATTGCCTTCCATGGCACTTCCCTAGATTGATCGCCTTTGCAAAGTTAGTGTTTCAATTCGCATGGTATTTGCAAAGTTGGTTCAGAAGCCCTACTATGATCGATTTCTCTAAATGAAGAGTTTCGATTCTATTTGTATCTCGCAAGATCAAGCAACGAAAGGTTTTATTGAGTTTGCTCTATATTAATGGATTTCCAAAATCGTGAGTGTTTTTCTACACTACATTTTGGTCATTTGCAGAATCACAAGTGTTTTCCTTTGAGAGACACACTGCTTTTTGGGACAACAAATCATTCTTCCGAGGTCCTGGTAAGGATATACATTGTAAGAGTACAGTGGTCGGCGTCACAACGACCTCCCACACTCAAATTTTCATCATTGTAAGGTTTGAATGTAGTGAAGACTTAGAAAGTTGGTCCTCTATTTCTAGTCTTGGTTGGTCAGATACATGCCACGGGATAGGGTTGCAATAGACAGACCTACCTGGGGAAGTTTGGATGACCGATCAAGCCGGGTCTCCTAGGTTACACAGGAAAGCAATCAAAGTCAAGTCATCCCCAAGTCAAGCATTGTGATCAAGGTGAGATGAACAATGTCTAACTTCCAAGGGGAGGGTAACAAATTTTGGTCTAAGACAGGAAGCAAGCAATTTTGGACAGGAGAAAATCTAAGGCGAGCCAGCTAGCTAATCATTAGATGAGTTGTGTAGGAAGAAATAGAAGGTGAAAGCAGGAGTGGAGACGATGATGATGAGTGTGAGCATTAGACAAAGAGGTGTAGAGATTCATAAAAGATGGCTGGAAGAGCACCCCCAATGTCTATAGACATCATAGAAATGTGAAAGCAAGCTGAGTACTGCTTCTACTACTAGCTCAAGAAGCATTTCTTTGCACCATTTTTTCCTCTTCCTTAGGTGCCCCTCCCTCTCAAGCTCTCTGCTGCTACTGTCACTACACATTTTCCCTCCCTCACATCCCTCTCGAATTGGGGGCAACATCAATTACCTATGCATTGTCACGTGCCACCCTTTTCTTGGTACATGGATGGCCGCCTAAAAGTAGTGTGCCTAGAATTGACATGAAGCTTGAACCCACCATGCCTCATGAGATTTCTTCTTGAGCTAGGCATTACCAAAGGCTAGGAGATGGGAAAGCGGTGGCCTTGGTTACAATGTTGATCGTAGGGATAGCGCTATGGCAACGGTCGTAGGGATAGATTAACGCACCGGTCGACAGGATACCAGTATAGCAACGGGCGGCAAGATAGTGCCTAATGCACCGGTCAATGAGATAGGTAGTGCCATATGTCAGCGGGATAGGATGCAGGTGGTATCCCCACATTCATAAGGAGGACCTAAGACAACGGTCGGAGGGATAACGGGATTGGCGAGATAATGGTATAGCAACGGGCATGGGGATAGCAAGATGGCAACGGTCGTGGGGATGAGCTTACCGCGCCGATCGGCGGGATATATGGATTGACGAGATACAAATATGGCCACGGTGTGAAAGATCCAATATATGATCGCCCCACTAAGCCTAGTGCACACAAGATTAGCAGAAGAACTAAGTCTAGCTGTGCCCTCTCTCCTCATCTCCACTCTTCTCCTCTCCCCCCTTCATATTTTGTCATGGTATCAAAGCTCCCTTGTCTTCCGCTGAGACATGGTGATCCTTGTGTGATAGCGTGAGAGTGATCGAGAGATTGAGAGATTGAGACCGATTGAGTGAGCATCCTTTCATTTCATTGATGAAAGAGAATTTCCATCCGTAGGATTTCCGTTCATCTCTTTCGAGAGTTTGTGAGAGATCCGATTGAGAAAGAGAGATTTTCCACCCATTGTTCTTTCTTTGTGTGTGAGAAAGAGATAGGGAGAGAAAGAAAGGTAGATTGAGAGAGATCTTTGTTCTAGAAATTGATTCTGGGAGAGAGAGGAGTCCCTACCTTTCTTAGGAGAAATAGAAAGACTGAGACTCCTTTGAGAGGAGTTAGAGCCCTAACTCGAAGTAGAGCTTTAAAAAGGCAACCGGTTCTCCAACATCTTCTGACCAGCTTCAAGGTGCTCCTGCAACAGTAGCTGCATCACGACTCCATCTCGTTTTGCAACTCACATGCAACTACGTCTACATGGCAGCTCTTCTAAGGTGTAACCGACTTCTAGCAAGCATTGCAACTCCTAAGGTACTCACGGCCTTCAGCTCTCCAACCGGCTTCTCCAACGAAGCAACAGCGAGGTCAACCAATAGAGGTAGCCCTCATGCAATATAGTCACCAGCAATGCTCACGCAGCCACGTTCAAAGCCTATACAGCACCTTCTCTACCTCTATGGGCTCCAGCGTGCATGGCTATGGCTCCTTTAACATGCTAACTGCCAACGCCTCGTCTCCAACCGCCATCAACCTCTACACCAACAAATGACACTCCTCCACCATATCACCGGACCTCTGACAGCGGCTCCTATCTACGCCATCTACAAGCTGCATCGGCATCTCCATCCAGAAACGACCATGGTAAGCTCCTAAACGGAGCTCTCAATGGCTAAGCACCAACAAACAAAACTGCACAATGACAACCCGCTACTATCACCAGCCCCACGACAGGCTCCTTCATCCACCAATGGAAATAAGACGACGAAATCCCAGCATATAAATATTCTGCCCAAGAGGTCCACACAAGTTGACACGTGGTAGATAAGTCTACCATGTCACCCTCCAAAGATTGGACCATAATCTGCCATGTGGCATATTCTTCTCCCTTTGGAGTCCTATCTGCCACATCACCTAGCACCCCGCATGCCACATCAGTGGCAGATAAGGTCCTTTGCCATGTCATTTAGTAGCTAGGTGGTGTCATGTCAGCACCCCGAGACCCATACCATGTCATCCACAACAAGTCATCATTGACACCACTATAGCCATGTCATCAGAGTTGACTAGTCAACTACCACCTCATCAATGCACAGTCAACCCACATCATCATTGTCACGTGGCACTGACCCTTGCAGGCACACTGGCCCTTTGCAAGCACACTGTGCACATTGCATATGAACACACCTACCACCTCAACATAGGACTTCGCAGGCACACCCCTTGCTAGGCACAGTCACTGCATGTGACCCCCTGAGTGCCACATAATCACTAGCACATTTGCATCCTTTTTGCCCCTGCACCTAAATCAAGCCATATCTCTTGATCCAAGAAGAATTTGAGGGTGCTCCGAAAAGAAAAAACGCTTGATTTTTTGTGCTTTACATGCTCGTCATATCATGCGCACATTTTGGCACAAGTATCACACACTTTTGAGCCTCACCGAACAATACTACTTCCTTCATGCACATCAGCCTCTACATCGATGCATTTGACACATCACCTAAAACGAACAAAGAAAAGGAATTATCTGCTGCTATTACATTGCTCAACGATTGGTCTAGATCTAGTTCAGAGTAGATTAGATCATCCATAGCAGAGAGAACCCCAAAGCAGGCAATTGAAGCCATGCTGAAAATTTCCCAAATAAGAGCAGACTTCAGAGTGTTAAAAGATATCTACCGATTGTTCAATGGGAAGATAACACATGATTTTATTTCACACACATGCCATCATTGTAAATCCTATTTGGCTAATTCATGGCATTGTGCACTTTATTCAAGCCTTGTAAAGCCTCTTGGCTATTCTCGGCATCATTTGCCACAAGCCTTGTAATAGATTGGATTATCTATTGCAGTTCTATATTCATCGACAGTTTAGATTTCATTTGATACAGTCAGTGTTTTGTAGTTGACTCAGATAGTGATTTCACAGACACTTTGAGTACATTTCTTGCACCATGTCTACAACTAGCAACCTCAATTTGGAGGCATCTGCTAAGCTAGACAACTCCAATTATGGCACATGTAAAAATTGAATGGAGACCATTCTTGTACTTCAAGACAAATGGGAGTATGTCAATGGATCTACACCTAGACCATTGGACGATCCAGCCAGTAGTAGCTCTACTCCACCTGTTGTCGCAGTATTGGTAGTATGTTCTACAATGGGATCTCCAACTACACCAACAGTGTCCGCACCTATAGCAGATCCTGTCATTGCCCAAGCACAGGTAGAATGGGACAAAAAAGACAAATATGCATATCATCTGATCAAGCAGAATGTACAAGATGTCATGCTAGGAGAACTCAACACAGTCAAGACATCAAAAGAAGCATGGGATATGTTAGCAACTCTCTATGAGTCCAAGAACACTTCCAAGACTCTCACAGTGAGACACCAGATCAACCAGAGTTTTCGCAACAGTAGTGAAACCAATCATGTTTGCGTCAGGGATGTTTTTATCGAAGCTATATTTATATACTAATATAAATTTTTTTCAAAAGTTTGAGCTAGTTTTTTTAGTTTCACAATATTTGTAGAACCTATTACAATTTAATATATTTTCTTTTGAGTTTTAAAGAAAAAGTTGTAAATCCTGGTGAAACTTTAGATTTTTTCTCATAAAAGTTTCAAATCTTGGTGAATTTTTCAAACCTTTATTTTTATCGAGGCATATAAACTTTCGACACCAATATAAAAGTTTTGCTTCTTAACAAAACTAACAGGAAAAAATCATCCATAGTTTGCGTACTCAGGATCAAGGATTACAACAATCAACTCGTAGCAGTAGGAGAGACTATGAATCTCACAGAAATGCTTCATCATAAAATGGACTAGGAGAGGGATATGAGAATCTAGTCCAGAGTATTGCCATCCAACGAAAAATTCCGATACTAGAAGAACATCAGTTAGCTTTACTTGGTGAAGAATTCAGGACTCAAGCCATTCACGCATGCAAAGGTCATTTCGATGATCAAGCATTCACAACTTTAGATAGAAGTAGAGGCAGGGGTAGATCATTCTAGTGGAGTGGTCATCATCAACAAAAAAATCAACATTAGCGTCAGCAAAGAGGAAATCATTCCAATCGAGGAAGATTTCAAGGATGAGGGAATGCATCTACCAACTTGTCAAACATTCAGTGCAACTACTGTCATAAGTTTAGATACTATGAAAGCGATTACCGCAAGAAGCAGTACAACCAAGGTGGTCAATCCAACAACAATCGAGGGAATTTCCAAGGAAGAGGAAATCATCATGGTGGACTTCCAGTCACAGTCATTAGGCAGTCATTATGCCAATGAAATTGAGAATATGTTCCTTGCGAGCAAGGATATGCAGAAGATTGAAATAGTCTATCTTGACACTGATTGCAATTCAAAAGAGGATTTTAGTTATTAAAGTCAACCAAGCAGATTAGGATCCTTAGTACATCGATAGTGGTGCATAATCTCATATGACAAAGCTAAATTGTTTTTTTAATTATCTAAGAATCCATATGGTTGTCTATATTCCTAGGTAATGTGATAGCAAGCCGGGAAAAACAGGCATTACCTGTCTAGCCAAATGTAACTATGATGTTTCAACACCTAGTTTGTTTGGATCGTGGCAGGTAAGTGGACCCCGACCTCAGAACCTAGACTACCTGAGGATTCGACATCTTTTATGTTTGTCAAACTCAATATTATTAAAAATTCTTAATTTGATCAAAATTTTTGCAAACTCTAGTTGCATTTTTCAACTTAGATGTCTCAAACATTTTTTCCTTATATGTTTTCCTTTTTAAACATTTTATCCAATTCATGGAATTAATTGTATGGCTCAATTATTGATGGGACTTTTTAATCTAAACACACACACACACAAAGTGACAAAAAGTGGACAATATTTGCATGGCAACCTTTGGAATAAAATACACCTAGGAAGATGGTTCAAGTAAAAAAACATCCAAACCTAAACTATTAAGGTTTGTTGATTTAATATTGCAAACGATATAGACAATTACTTCAAAGAGTAATTACTTTTGTACTATCCATTTAAACATGATGAGAATGAAGAAATTTTGATTCATAGAACATGTGAAAGTATTATATTGCAACAAGATCCATCATAGACCAAAATAGAAGTTTATAGAACTTTAAGTATGACAAAGTACTACAAAGTAATGAAAACATAGAGAGCTTAAATAATGACATTAATTTGATAGTGATTACTTTATTAACATTACTAAACATAATAAAATAGAATATGATATTGTACTAGATATGCACAAATTACAGAAAAAGGCACATATAATAATTTCATCATTTCAACCCAAAGACACATACACTTAAGTAATGAAGAATGCATTACGCAAATATGGTCTTTAATGATGTATTGTTACAAAAAGGAATCAATGACTCAAAATTTTACATCTATTTCTAACAGGTGGCACTGGAATTGGAAACACATACATTCTTCTTCTTATTGTATAAGGATAAGTATGATATTATAATCAAAGAACTTTGGATAGGACATTGACTGACCTAAAGTCCTTCTGATGGGCTAGTTGTGTGCCTTGAATGAAGAACTCCATGAACTGGTCCTTAATTATATGAATTTTTTTGATGCGTCTGCTCCCTAAGGTGTTTATACTCTATTGGTGAGCTGCAGGTGGGAGATGCACAGTGCTTGAGTGCTTTTTAGACAACTATCCAACTTGCATTGTAGGGATTTATTGGTTCAAGATGGGAGTCAATCCTTTCCTTATTGCATGATGCTTTTTCTTGAGCCCTTTCCATCATTGCTTCATTCCATTTGGTGTTGGCCATGGATATCTCTTGTTGTCACTAGTACTCTGCCTATTCTTCAGCTATGGCGATGGGTGGGACTATGAGTAGAGTGGGGTGGAGGCAGCATGGGTTGTGATTCATGGTTCCATACTGGTTGGTTGGCCACTTCGTGTCCAAGATGTGATTTATAATTGGCATGAAGATCATTGGGTTGCCTATCTTTTTCATGGGTGTGTGGCACCATAGGTGTAGCTCTAATGTAAAAGTAATTAGCCTAATTTGTGCAGTATTGCATCCAAACTAGTAGTTGGAGTGGCAAGTTGAGCATGATGACATTATTGTGGTCCACCATATCCACCTTTGTTAAGAATTTGAGAACACGGGGTGACTTAATGAGTGCTGAAACTTTAATATCATCAAAGGGGGTCCCTTCTTATAGAAAATGAATTGAGGGTGCATTACATTATCTAATTTAGTGTACATTTAATTATCCTAGATGTTGAATTACTAACCCGTCAGATGCTAAGTTAATAGTGCAGGGTTAGTCTTATTTGCCTATATTTCCAATTGGACCTGTTTTGGGAATTTTGACATTTCTTAACATTTTTGTATGGTGGGGGACTCTGACTTAGCTTGATTTAACTGTTTGAAGTGTAGCTGGCAAGGTGGTCAAGAAGAAGAGTGCACCCTAAAAATGAAACCATGTGGGGGAAACTCTTGACTCATGCCTTTTATGCCTAAAAATGTGAGTGGAATGCAGTGCATGTATTGATTTTGGATTGTAAATATGCTACTCACCTAGTGCATGTTGAACTAACAAGAATTTATGCTTTGCGAATATGCTAATAGTTGCCTAACCTAGGCACTCAACTAAGGCTACATAGCGGTGAATGCAAGTGGATTCTTCCAGAACAAAAGATTTTATAAGAAAATAACAAGGCGGCATACCTCATCACCAACCAAGATGAAAAGAAGTTTGGTCGGGACGTTCCCTTGGGTGAGGGTCTCGTGGTAGACTCATTGAGAATGTCAATGGTGACCTTTTTTACTCCATGCTACTCTGGGGGTAGCAGCATTATATCCAGTTGTTTGATATCCTTTACTACAATTGTTCTTGAGATGCTACCTCCCTAATAGAGGTAGGTTCTTGTGGGACTGCTGAGTTCAAAGTGGGTTGGATCTTGTTCTGGGGGGCTCTTGTTGAAGTCCATGGGGGGGAAGATTGGAATGATTTAAGTAACAAGGGATTGTTGATGTCAAGGCTAGGGCCATTCTTGTAGTAGGATCTTGGGGGATTGTTTCCTTTTTAGAAGCAAGTTCTTGTGGGAGTACTGCAAGTGCCTTTGGAATCCAAGTAGTGGATGGCCATTTCTGTTTAAGCCACCATACCAGTTGTTGCGGTCAAGGTGGCACTTTGCATAAGGGGTATTTGCGAGCGGGGGTACAAGTGGGGGGCTTCGGTAGCCATACTTGTTGGTTGGCCTCGTAGTACCCTTGAGCCTGTATCAGTAATGCCTTGGGAACCCAATGGGGTTTGCGATGTCACCTAGGTCATGCGTGGCTGGTGGATGGCAAGAAACCCGTGGCACCCATACCAGTGTACAGGCAACTGGCACTTGCACAAGTGCCCCAAGCTTCGAGGCTGAATCTTGTTCCCATCTGGACACAAGTCCCGCAATTACTCAGGAATCCAAATCCAGCTCCTCTGACAATTCCAATACAACAACTTCAAGCTGAGGAAATGGATTCGCCATTCAAGTATGAAGCTGAGTACCCAATATACTATGTGGAAGGTGCAAAAGGTTTAATACCAGTCTATGCGAATCAAGTTCAACCCAACACATATCAACCGCCACGCGAGGCACACTGCTAGGAGGTAGGCAGGATGTTGGCCTCTAGCAATGTCGACGGGGGTTGTTCCTAGTTCTTCCTCCTCCATATACTACTTAAATTGTGGATGTTTTCATTGAAGTGGGGCTCACATTGAGGAGGAAGTAGCATTATCCTTAGGTACCAATGGAGTTAGGAGTAAGGGAGCTACTGAAGTTCTTGTTCTGATCTTGGCACCATAGAGACACCACCAATGTTTGTCTACCACTTGTCAAGGTTGCCATTCTTTCATGCTAGTCTATCTATCAATCGACGTGGAAGCACCATTCTCTACCCAAAATGACCTGTTCATTGATTGTGCCTATGGCAATAACACTCTCTATTCTATGGTTATTTGTAGTTACAACAATATCTATGTAACCAATTGTAGGCATGCCTTGAAAGTTGACCTTAATGGCTTGTACTCTAGAAGGACTAGGTTTAAGGAGTACCTCTGATAATTGTTCCCATACCTCCTACGAGATAAAGTTATGGCTCGCTCTTGAATCCACCAAGGCTACTTCAGAATGTGTTGTTTGTCCATTACCCTGCAACCTAATTGGCAACTTAGCAAGGTCGATTGTTGGATTATCAAAATTGTTTTCCTGCTGGTCTAAGGTGGCCTTGAAAATTGTCAATAGGCCATTATGCTTAAGTAAAGTGTGGCGAAATTGGGCCTCTTTGATCACTTGTTTTTCATTCAAGTGACCTCTTTTTTAAGGTCCTTCTCCTTGTGGATAGCTTGAAGGGTTTACTGGGTCAGAGGGCTATAGGAGCATTTAAGCTTACTACCAAGCTTACTGCCATTAATATAGCAATCCATCTCACAATTTGGCATGTCCCTTGTGGTGTGATTGCCACAACCTCGTATGGACCCATACCATAATATTTCAACTTTTGTTTCGTGTTCCTTACACTATATAATAATGCAAAGTCGCCTTCGCTAAGATCCTTGTTTTTAAGGTTACGGTCAAACCAAAGTTTCCTTCACAATTTCCCAACCTCCATGCCATCTTTCTTGAATTGCCACCCATAGGGTAGGTAATATGAGCTCCATGGGCATTACCGCTTCTACCCCAAAGGAAAGACTGGACATGGTGCAATTAGTTGCAATTTTATATGTGATACGATATGCCCATAATGCAGTAGCCAACTTATGCTTCCAATCACTTCGATTGGCCTCTATCGTGCATGTCATGGTGTTTCTCGGCTTGGCTATTAGCTCTACGATAATAGGGAGTAGATTCTCTATGAATGATAAAAAACTCACTCATAAGGATTTGTATAGTCTCATTAACAAAATGAGTTCCTTGATCACTAACTATTTCCAAGGGAAAACTAAAGCATGATATGATGTTCTCATATACGAGCTTAGCTGTTGCCCTAGCATCAGCTTTCTTGGTTGCCTTGGCTTCTGCCCACTTGGTAAAGTAGTCAATTGCCACAATAATATATTGGGCTTGTGTCCCTTTGGTTGCTTTTATGAACATTCCTTAATATAAAGTGAGAAAACCCCACAATTTTAAAGCTCTTTGAAACTTGACAAAATCAGAGCACTTGTAGCCCAAAAAAGCTAGCTGCACATACTGTTGAGTACTCGCAAGCTAATTACACTTACTATAATTAGATCATCAACCACTTCTCCATTGCCAATAATAAGGTCATCATAATGTCAAGACAAAATGTCCAACTTGATGACAATGAGACAGATAAGGTTGCGAAAGGCAATTGATTGCCTTCTCCTTTGTTTATCCAGCTCTTACACAACTCTTTACAATTAGATATAGTTGTCTCAAGGAAGGACAATGGCTCAACTCAAAACGGATTCACTTGTTTAATCCTTGTTGAATGATCAAGTGCTAAGCTGGTTCTGAGGCTCCTCCATCATTGCAAGGATTTCTATTACATGGTGAGAAATTGACATTCCTAGAGCAATACCCGATGTTTAGTTTTCTAGCAACATCTATATAATTAGAATGGAAAATAAGGGGGGAATATAGTCATGGAAGTGTCGGTCAATAAACAAATATTTTATCATGCAAAGTCACAAATATTAGCCTTGCTACCATTTTTAGGGAAAATTTATCAAATTCAAAGCTCTAAAATTAGACTTTTGCTTTTGGGTGAATTTATCAAATTTGAACCTCTAAAAATTAACCCAACCAATTGAAGAAGCCTCTAAATTCTCGAGTGGGCTAAAATTTCCCCTAATTTTCTCCTTGCACATAATACAAAGCATCTATGTATAAAGTGATTAATCTTAAACGTGGGCTAAAATTTCTCCTAATTTTCTCCCCACACATAATACAAAGCATCTATGTATAAATTGATTGATCTAAGCCCCTCTTTGACTGAAGATCTAGATATGACACATTCTGAATCATAAAAGTGCCATATTTGTTTAAATATTTCCTTTAAAAATGGTATTTTTGATATGAAGGTCAATTTCTTCAATGAACAATGGCTTCAAAAGTCTACTAATTTCCACTTCAAAAGGCTCTACAATCAAAGGACTACAAGAAGGAGAGTGTTCTTTATTTGGCAATAAAATTTTGTGATTTGTCAAATGAGATGACAATCACTATGATTCTTCTTTAATGGAGAGGTTTCTCAATGCTAGGAGGAGAACAAGTAGACAAGCCTGTTGCTTTGTTTATCAAGGATATTGCTAAAATTTTTGGAATTCTTTAATGAGATCTGCCTTCTTTCCTTGAATGTCAAGGCTATTTGGTTTCTATCACAACAAGTGTGTAAATTGTAGCATCCTTCTATCATATTAAAGAATACCCTTGCTACATGATCATATATATTTACAACAATTATGGACATTTTGCCAAGAGATAAGATCCAATAGTTCAACTTATGGTTGGATTGAAATTTATTTTTAATCATAATCTCTTTTTAAACAATATATGAAGAAGCAACTTGCAATGCAGATTGAATGCTGTGTATTTAGCATACAAATCACCATACCCAATTAATATTCAATGATTTTGTTGCTAGATTAGGTTCTACATAGTAACTTTCAAATTTATGAAAATTTAAATAGCGTTCTTAGAAGGTTCTTTTCAGATTGCCACCAACAAAAACTTTCTATCACTTAAAGTTTCGTTTCAAATTGCAAGCAATAGATAATACTAAAAGTTTCAAGGTATTTCTATCAATCAAAGAGTAACCTTCTAAAGTTTATTGCACAATATATGATTTTTTAATTTTTAAAGCTAGCTTTTTATTACGGGAAGGTCACCCCCAAAAGACCAATTACAAACTTTGGCTAACTACATGGGGCACTCTTCCCTGTAGCTACACTACAAAGCAGCTAAACTTAGAAACTTGTAAAAACCCCCATTAAACTTGAACTAACTAGAAAATCCAGTATTTTCATCATCAATCCCAAGTCCATCAACAACACCTTCACATGTGCCAAGATGGCATATCGTCTATTACCTCAGTCCACATCTCTATCTAACAAATTGCAAAAGCCCCACACTCCTAGCAACACCACAGCTCTGAGGTACAACCAATAGTCCCCAACATCGAGGGAACACCCACCATGTCCTTGATGATAAAAACCCTCCCATTTAATACCTAAGGAAAAACATGTCAACAATCCTCCTTTAATGCCTAAGGAAAAACATGTCATCAATCCAACTCTTCGGACTGAATTTTTAAGTTTGCCTCTGAACCCTCCATGTCACGAGACAAGTCAACATCAAATGTCAAATCTCTTCCACTTTCTTGCCACATTAAGGATACAAGGGTCTTATTACAATCCACTTCAATAGCCTACCCCAAACTGGTACCCACATGTGCATGATTTTACAAGGAAGAAAACTGGTCTTACTGATGACTTAACAACCCTTCTAGATATCCTTCAATTGATCTTTCCACCAAGTTGTGCTCCATTTCAAGGACCATTTTGAATTTAGTCTAGCCACTAAGGAACACCATTGATTGACCGTCCATCCTATCGATGCGATGCACTTGGATAGCTAGTCCTTGGGGACACACTTAAGCACCACATCCACCATTAATAACTTGCCCTCATTGAGTGAGAATTGATCGCAAATTAGTTTCAAGTGTTTCCAAAAGTCTTTTCAACATCTATCCATGAGCTCACCCCTTTCATTTGTGGACTTCATGCACAAGGCAAATCCATTTGTGTAAGCAATATACCATTTGGAGTCACTGCCAACTTGACCAAACATTTTCATACAAATGGGCATCACCACCTAGGCCAATCCTCCCCTTTCATGCTATTAAGACATCTTCCATTCATGGACTCACCCTGCAACAAGATTTGAAGCAACAATCTTAAAGGAAACGAGGAACAAATTCTATCATACCATAATGGATCCTGCTAGACTACCACTCCTTTACTCTTGCCATTCTCAGCAGGCCATTTGACTACTTCAGCCAAGATTTTTTTTTGATGTAGCATCCGATAGGGCCTAAACCACCCTTCATTTTGGGAGCTTTAAACTCATCCCATGGTATATAATGGATTCAACATTTACCTCCCTTGGTCAACAAAAAGGCTCGAAGGAGTTTTTCAATTTCAATCCAGTGACTCTTCCTTAAGTTCCATACAAATGCTATGTAAGTAGTGGCGTTGACTAGAATATGATGCATAACTAACACACATGCATTATAGCCCAGACACATGCATTTTTTTAAATGTCGTTTTTTTCTTCAACTTGTCTTTGAACAAATCAAAACATTATTTGAGAGTTAGGACCAAGTCAAGAAGATTCCCCAAGTATGAAATGACCTTCCCCCTTCCGAATCCATTTGATAGGTAATTCACCCACCTAGGGAGAATGCCCTACTCAACCCTGAGTGCAAATGTCTTGATACATGTACCTAGAGAACCCAAGGCATCATAGAACTTGTGTAGCACATCAAACAGATTAGCCACACTTTATTTACTCTCTGTGAGGAAGGCAACAAACTCGTTAACAAATAGTTGTGAACACATTCGTCTACCCAATGGTAATAACGCTCTCGTAATCACCCCATCATCCATTCCTTTCTCTAGCAAACTTAACAAGAGAACAATACACAAGGCAAAAAACAATGATGTAACAGGGCAACCCTGTCTAACTGATTTGTGAATTTAAATACTGCTATAATAAGGTAACCCACAAAGAGGCCATTATTGCAAACTTAGCACTCTCTTTGAGGTAGTAGGAGCAATTTGATACAAGTCAACTCAAAGATTAACAAAGGTCAACCCAAGCAATTTGACAGAAGTCAACCCAATCAACTCAAAAGATTGACTTGGTTTTTTTGATCATTTTAGCCCTCTTGAAAGAATTTATTTTCATGATGTTTCTTTCTTTATTAACCACTCACATGGGTTCTAGTTTTTTTTGGCAAGTATTGTCTCCCATTGTTGGGGTACAATGGCTCATGAGCCCGTTATTATTGAAGTGCTATTTTGAGCATTTCCCCATGCTTGGGTTTCATGAAACCAACATTCAAAAAAAGCACTCTTTTGTGGAAGATTGCCCTTGTCCATAAAATGAGGCAAGGGGTAAGTGTAAGAAAATAATACGACGTCTATGCTCAACAGATAACAGGATCTCGTATGCAAGAGAGAAAACACGATAGTATGGAGAATCAAAAATTTGATTACTGTAGGATTGATACAATAGATGGCGCTGCCTCCCAGCCGTGCGCTCCTGTGAAAGAAGCTTTGATGGCATGCTGGAAACAGTAGAAGACTGAGGCTGAATGCTAAAGAATCAAGGTTGTTGTAGCCACTGATGCAATGGGCTTCACGGGCTTGCTCTTATATAGCCACCAGTCGTAGTCGGTTAGGCTCGATTGGGTGGCCGACCCAGTCCACCCAAAATGGTCGATTGGGGGTCAGTCCCAGGCCACCGACCATACGATAGAACCGGTGTGCAAAACAGAGCAACTAACCTACGGGCTCCGTTCGGCCCACAGCCATCCGAGATCATCGGAGGCTCCAAACGGACCTCGAAACCCGAGAGTGGGCTGCCCCGAGAAATGCTCCGTCTACCCTCAGTGCGGTCAGTCAAGGGATGCCTTCCCGCACTTGCATGTAGACGAGTTGGCGGTGCGCCAACTCTATCTGAAGCCGTCCAGCCATCAAGCCACACATGGCCCCCATCTGGTGTCCAAACCAGGACCTACTGGATAACCGAGCTACTCAAATGCCCTCTCCTCATATGGGGGGCTTACAAGTAGAGTTAGCTGGTTCTCGCATAGTTACACGAGAGTGGAGCATTGATATCTAACACCCCCCCTCAATGTCCACCCGCAAGTGAACTTACTTTTTCGGCCCAATGCCAAGTCGATGAAGATGCCTCTCCAGCAGGTCTCTCCCAAGAGCCTTCCTAAAGATGTCTGTAGCATTCTCTGTAGTCGGACAGTACACCAAGTCGACCTCTCCATCCATGATCAGCTCGCGTACAAAGTGATATTGAATCTCAATGTGTTTTGTGTCAGCGTGGAACACCGGGTTCTTTGTAATCGCCATGCAACTGTGATTGTCACATGATAACTGCGTAGGCTTATTCTGCACTGCACCCATGTCCCCTAAAATCCTCCTCAACCACACTGCCTCGCAAGAAGCAAAGCATGCAGATTTGTACTCGGCCTCGGTAGAAGAAAGAGCAACTGTGGGTTGCTTCTTGCTGACCCATGACACAACTCCAGATCCAAGTGAGAAACAGTACCCTGTCACTGATCTCCTGTTGTCCACGTCTCCTGCCCAATCCGAGTCACAGAATCCGGTCAAGATGTTGCCCTTGGTATAGGCGATGCCATAATCAAGTGTGCCTTTGATGTATTTTAGCACCCGCATCCCTGCCCTCTAATGGTTCTCTCGGGGCTTATTGGAAAACCTGCTTAGTACACCAGTCGCAAAGCTGAGTCCGACCGTGTGTTGCACAGGTAGATCAAGCTGCCCACAAGCCTTCTGTACTTCGCTTCGTCCACCAGTGGTGATGAATCCTCGTTTGAGAGCTTCACATTAACCTCCATAGGGGTATCAACTGTTTTGCACTCAGCCATGCCAAATGCTTTCAGTTGTGAAATGAAGATCTGTTTCAGCTCTTGCCAAACTTCAATCCCCAAACAGAAATGCATCCCCTTTCATCATACTCCGGCCCATTTTGCAAATGACACGCATCTTGCGTTCTGCTACTCCATTTTGCTGTGATGTATGTGGGGGGGGTTTCTGCCTCTTGATTCCGTGACTTTTGCAGTAACTTTCGAATTCAGTCGATGTGAACTCTCCACCTCTGTCTGATCTCACATTCTTCACCTTCCTCCCCGATTCTTTCTTGACCATTACATGCCATTCCTTGAACCTACTGAAAGCCTCATCTTTTGTCTTCAGGAAGTATATCCATATCCTTCTACTATAGTCGTCGACCAGCGTCATGAAGTAGGAGGAACGACCCAAAGCTTCCGTCTCCATCTTTCTGCAGAGGTCCGTGTGAACGAGCTCTAGAAGAGCCTTTGCTCTACTGGCCTCTTTAGGAAAGGGCTGCCGATGCTTCTTGCCCATCATGCAAGCTTCACATACATCGGGCAGATCTAAAATTTCTGGTAGGTCTGCAATCATTCCACTTTTATGCATCTCCTTCAAAGAACTAAGGTTTAGATGACCAAACCTCTCATGCCATAGCTTAGTGTTCTTCACATCCGCTCAAGCACTGAAAGCTGAGAGTTCGTAAATGTTGTTGCGTCGTGTACCTTTACCAACGACCTTTCCTTGAAGATCCAGGATCTGTGCACCATTCTTATCGAATTGAACTTTGAGGTCCTGATGCGTGATTGCAGAAATGGACAACAAGTTCCTCTTGATATCTGGCACATAAAGAACATCGGACAACTGTTTTACAACTCCATCTGACTTGAGAGCGATCATACCTTTTCCTTTTGCTGGACATTTTGCATCATTGCTGACTGCAACCATGATGTCATTTCCTACCGGCTGTAGAGAGGTATACCAATCCTTCCGACTGGTCATGTGGCGCGATGCACCACTGTCAATGATCCAAGGTTCATCTGCGGGTACATGAAGTGCCTCCGTGCAAATCTCCTCAATTGTGATGAATAGCTCTATGGCTGTGCTGTTGCTGGACTCTTTCTTCACTCCGTTCTTCTCATTTGCAATCTTCTTGCGGCACTCAATCTACTTGTGCCCTACCTTGTTGCAAGAGAAGCTCTTGATCTTCTTCTTTCTCTTTTTATCATCAGAAGAAGATGGGTTACCAGAGTCCTTACCCTTGCCTTTCTTTGATCCGGTCCAGAAAGCCGAATCCTCTCCAGTCCTCGTCTTTTGATGCATCTCCTCAAAGTTGAGGGGCAGATTTTTGTTCTGCGTATTCAGCGCTGTAACAAGACCGTCGTACTTTGGTGGGAGAATCCATGTGCACCTTCATGCTAGATTCTCGCTGGTGATGGTGATGCCAATCGCAGTCATCTGATCGTGCAGATTCTTCACCCTGGTGATGAACTTCTCTGCCGCTTCAGACTCAGACAACTTTTCATTCGCGAGTTGAGTCTCTAGATTGTGAATCTGCGTCTGATTCGTGGTCTTGTACTGATTTTTCAAGACCGTCCATGCCTCTTCCGCTGTGGTCACATGTTGAATTAACGCCATGACGGAATCACCAACACTGCAGACAATGGAACGCAGTGCATCTGCATTTCTTCTTATCAACGCGAGAATCTCATCCGCAATTGGTACTATCTGTTGTCCTGCATTGGTTGGATTCGGTCTCAGAACCGGCCTCACGTCCACCCCAGTAGTAGTGTCCCAAAGCTCATATGCACTTAGGATGGTCTTCATCTTGAACTTCCAGAGAGGATAGTTAGAGCCGTCCAACTTTCCGCTTTCGTCGAACAGTGGGATTCGCAGTCTTGCGGGCTGGGCCATCTCTCACAATTTGCTTGCAACAAACAGAAACACACTACCAAATCTTCTTGCTAGAGTCCAGGCTCTGATACCATATAAGAAAATAATACGTTTGTGCTTAACAGATAACAGGATCTCGTATGCAAGAGAGAAAACAAGATAGTATGGAGAATCAAAAATTTGATTACTGTAGGATTGATACAATAGATGGCGCTGCCTCCCAGCCGTGCGCTCCTGTGAAAGAAGCTTCGATGGCGTGCTGGAAACAGTAGAAGACGGAGGCTGAATGCTAAGGAATCAAGGTTGCTGTAGCCAATGATGAAATGGGTTTCACGGGCTTGCTCTTATATAGCCACCAGTCGTAGTCGGTTAGGCTCAATTGGGTGGACGACCTAGTCCACCCAAAACGATCAACTGGGGGTTGGTCCCGAAATAGGCCACCGACCATACAATAGAACCGGTGCGCAAAACAGAGCAACTTACCTACGGTCTCTGTTCGGCCCACAGCCATCCGAGATCATCTGAGGCTCCAAACGGCGGGCCCCGCAACCCGAGAGTGGGCTGCCCCGAGAAATGCTCCGCCTTCCCTCAGTGCGGTCAGTCAAGGGATGCCTTCCCGCACTTGCATGTAGACTAGTTGGCGGTGTGCCAACTCTATCTGAAGCCGTCCAGGCATCAGGCCACACATGGCCCCCATCTAGTGTCCAAACCAGGACCTACCGGATAACCGAGCTACTCAAATGCCTCTCCTCATATGGGGGGCTTACAAGTAGAATTAGCTGGTTCCCGCGTAGTTACACGAGAGTGGAGCATTGATATCTAACAGTAAGTCCCTTCTTCATGTATCATATAGGGATCGTATAAAGAGTCACAAGAAACATGTCATAAAAAAGAACAAGTAATACCACACAACCATCAAGTACACTATAAACCATACTTGTAAAATTTGATCTTCTACATGTCTAAGATACAAAGGCATTGACCTTGTAATCTATGTAGGTATGATTCATTGTAGCCAATGTAACCGAGTGCTACATTGAGGGAGGGTGCTGAAAGAATCATGGTTTGTAGAACACTTCGTAGACGTTTAGGGTGAGTGTGCACATGGTTCTCATGTGAAGAGGCACATGGATCGAACATGGGCTTCTTGAATGGTGCCACATGGAGCATGCCAATGTATTATGTGGTGTAGGATACAAACAAGTGTGTGGATATACATGTACACAAGTAAGTATGTGGTATATGATGCAAATTGGTGGAGCTCTTGGTCCTATTTGAAGGGACCCAAGAGAGTCTTTTACATGGATTGAAATACATTGCACCAAACCTTGTATACACAAACATGTGGTCCCTCTCTCTCTCTCTCTCTCTCTCTCCTAGTCCTAGAAATGTTAACATAAGCTAGGTTCTTCACAGTAACTTTCAAATTTATGAAAGTTTGAAGACCCTTCAAAGTTTCTCAGGAGGCCCTTTTCAGATTGCAAGCAATTGAAAATCTTCAAAAGTTTCACTCAAAGTCTATTTTCAGATTGCTCATCAAAGTTTCAACATGTTTCTATCAATCAACAATTAATTCTTAAAATTCTATCGTTGTGCATAAGAATTTAAATAGTAGAACAGAGGACATGTAAATTCATCAATGATAGAGTCCATACTAGCGCCTCTAAACAAGTTGTTGTCCATTGAAGTAGAGCTCAAAATAATTAGTCCAATGTATAACTCGGGCACAATTTAGATGTTGCACAAGGGGCTCTTTATAGCTTTTTCAAATTCCCTTGGAAGGCTCTTTTCACGATGCAAGCATCGAAATGAAAAATATTTGTGTCAAGTACTACATAACCTTGAAAATCTAACTGCACCAATGAGTGAATTGAAATCTCGAAAAAAAGAAAATTTAAAATTGTCAATGTTTGTCTAATCCATAGCTCAATGGTACAGTCCATACATACATTGAAGCATAGCTGTGAGTGAGTTGTAGGTAAATTTGAAACTTTGCAGCAATGACCTGCTTGTGGACTGTTCCAGAAGGCCAAAAAATGCTATGCATTAAGTTTGACTTTTAGAACAAACTGACAGTGTTTATAATGCATGTGATATAGGCATACATCTAACAAATTAAGCTTCTTTGAATTTTTAGAGCATTTAATATGCTACTTTCACAACAAACATAATGTTGAAACTAATTGGTAACAACAAAATAAGGAAGGATATCACTTCCAATGACTTTAGAAGAAAGATTTATTTAAAAACCAATCACTTGTAAAAACTCACTTTCAGTTGTTGAAATCATTTGAGAATATAATATGGCTTTAATCAAATTTAAGCTTCAAAATACTTTGTAGTATAACACATTGGTAGCTATAGTGAAAAGCTACTCATAACAAGAAGAGAACTTTAACAGAATGATACATTTTAATTATTCTAGCAAAAGCTGTTTGCTGGTCCAAACCCATCTGTAATTTTGCGTGTACACCCTCCTAAGAGACTGAACTGTACTGCTAATTTGCTGCTGCGGTACAGGGGTTCTTAGGGTGCATAGAGGCTGCACAAGAAGGCTAGAAAGAAGTTAAGGCTGGGACTGAATTCCTAAAAAGGGCACCAATGAGCCCTTTATATAAGGCTGGTTAGGTGAATTTTTACAAATGAAAAGTTGGATTCACTTGTAATCACTTCACATGAAACATATTTTCTTAAAACAAAAACAATTTTCGAAAAAGATATCTCCAAAACATAACTTGGACGAGTGAGCATTGAGTTCACGTCAACCTAAAGAAGATATAAATGACTATGTACTAGTGCATATTGCTAGCTAGTGATAAACAACAATATTTCAAGCTACTTTGTTATAAGCGAGCACCATTGAGGTACCCAATAGATGTAAAAGGCTGTGTTATAATGTAAAGGGTCTGGATTGGCTCAGATTCAATCTAAGCCGTCTGATTAAGACTTTTTGACAATGAGAATATGGGGGGCCCTAGATTTTGTAACATTGTATTTTGACAGGCGGAATTCGTAAGAGGCAGTTCCTGTGTACTAAAAGGCTGGCATATATGCCAGCCTGGCATATAGCCTTCGTATGCTTGCCTAAGTCTCCCTTCTGCTAGCGATTTTAGACTCTGTTTTGGATGTAGCAGCCATATTGCACGAGTGACATTTATTTCGAATGTTGATTTCAGTAGGAATAATGCCTGAGAGGAGAGGAAGAATTTCCGTTTCCACAGGAACACCTGCGATGCCGAAAATTGTGAGCTAAAACTTCGGGGTTGAGGCAAAAGGGTGGGGACCTCTAGCAAAGCTTGGCGTATTTGCCGTCGCGGGAACAGCTCGTAACTCTAGCCGCCTGTCCCTCGGGCCTCCACGTGAGGCAGTGACCAATGGCTAGTGGCCACGCATTGGCACTTGAAGCATTTCATCACCGCCAATTCCTAACTCGAACACATGAATATTTAGCAACATTTTCCACAACGAATCCATCATAGGCAATTCTTTTTTTCCTGTTGTGCAGCTATGGACATGGAGAGAGGCCAGGGCGGTATCCAGATGCTCCTCGCTGCCGAGCAAGAGGCCCAGCACATCATCGCCTCCGCCAGAGCCGGTAATTTCCTCCTATGTCCCTCATCAATTCCCCTTTCCTGTATACCTTGAATTGGTCTCTCAAAACGGCAGAGGACGTTTCAATTCTGGCGTGTCACGGAAAACGAAATTAGATACCCAAGAGTTCGTGTTTTTTTGCTTTGCTAAATATGGGCTTACCCCAACGTCTTCGCAGACCAGGGCATCGTCATGTTCAGTGATATTTGAGGGAGATTGGAGAAGTTAACAGTTTAACCTGGTTTACATCATGCAGCCAAGACAGCACGGCTAAAACAAGCCAAGGAGGAAGCTGAAAGAGAAATTGCTACCTATCGAGCGCACCGAGAAACCGAGTTTAGGAAGAAACTTACAGAGGTATTGAGTGTTTGATCCGGTGCTCTTGTTCTCAACCTTCCTCTCTACTATTTTGCTGGGACCATTTAGTTGATGTACAAAGTCTTTCCTACCTTTTGCATGGGCTGTGGCTGAAATGGCAATTCACGGAATGAATCACTATCACACAGAGAGAAGGAGAGAATATAGGGTCACTCAACTTGCAGTCAGCACGGAAAGGATGAAAGGGAAAAGCTAGTGTGACCCAATTATGTCACGTTAGGATTGGTCAGTTATTCAAAATAAGATCATGTACATGAGGGCATACGAATCTGTTAACTCTCGCTGTCTGATTTGAAGCATTTTACAATAGGGCCTTGTAAAACACCGAAGGTGCAATTTGCACTGCTGCTAGCGATGTATAATAAAGTTAGGCTCGTGTGAGGTTGGTCGTATACAAGTTGGGCATAGTACCGGAGTTGATTTTTTTGAAGGACAGGCTTCCTCCTCTTATAGTTGCAGTCACAATCGGAGGACCAGATTATGTAAGCTACTCGTAATTGAGATTGCTTGTGGCTTTCAGAATTTTTGGCCATCTAACAAGGCAAGATACCTAATGAACCGATGCTTTAGGTAGTTGAAAGTTCTTTGATGTTTTGAGCTTGAAATGGTCTGTGAGGAACGGAGATATTAAATACAGTCATTGTCTTTTTAATTGTAAGGGAACTTGACGCATCAGTGCCTGCTGCAGTAACATTGAGAGAACAAGTTCTGTAGATTGCTTCTGCGGACTGTTGAATTTACCCCTCTAGATAAAGATAGAAGCAACCACTGCATAGTTCGAAATTTAACACTTGCCGGTATGCTACTCGGTTTTTTAAATTTACTCGAAGCAACGCTCGTTCGGATTGCCCTCGTCTACAAGTAGACAAACAGAGCCCTGAAGCTGCTAAGCGTTTAATTATTATGAGTGCATGTTTGCAGTCAAGTGGAGATTCTGGATCAAATATCAAACGGCTAGAAACAGAAACCCAAGGAAAGATTCAGCACCTCACAACTCAGGCATCTGAAGTTTCTCCAGAGGTACGCTTTTTAAAGTCTTCATCTATTAATGCTAGGATAAATCAGGGTCTTTTTCAAGTCGCATAGTTTCTATACTTCGACTTTTTTAATTGCCTGAGTCTGTTAATCACAGGGTATCTATTCTCAAATGCTCTGGTTAATGAGTAATGATTTTGGGTTTTGGCAGGTAGTTGCACTTCTCCTTAAATATGTAACAACTGTTACAAACTGAGACAAAGCTGCGCTCAGACATGTATGTATTGGACATCTACTATAATTTGCCAAGAAACAGGGATGAATCCCATGGTCATGATGTTGCACTAGTCCTTGGTTCCATGTATGCAGATATTGAAACTCTATCCTCTAGCATTTTTACAGGGGCCTACTTTTGGCATATACATATTATATTGAAAATCTACATTGTACTTTTTGGATATAGGAAATTTCTCTACTGAGGACAATGTCTTCCTTAAACAAGTCTTTTGATCAGAAGATTTACTATGTTGAGAGAGTGTGTTGAGTCTAAGTTCTTTCTGTTTCAGTATTTTTCTTATCTGTAGCATGTGTCCTTTGCTTGCTTGTAGAATAAGGCAGCTGGTACTTCCAGTTGTTTCAAACATGTGAAAATCTAAGCACAAAAGGAGTCGAAATGTTTTCAAGTAATAGGGGGGGAAAGTAAGCTACGGCAGTGGAGGGATTATTGTGCTATAGTACTTGTGCCTATTGTCATTTGAGAAACAAATACATATTAATGTGAACTTCGAACCAACATGTGTCAGAGAAACAATACACATGATGTGAACTACTGGTTGCTCTATAATCATAGGTGCTGTTGGTTAAACCTGAGATAACTTTGCTTGGATCTGGTCACTAATTTTTTTTTGCTATCAAAGAAATGATAGTTGTTAGAGTGGTGTCCTCTACTAACATTTACAATATGAGTATCTGTAGAGAAGGCGTAGGGACAGGTTTGGAGGAAGGGGGATAGAGTAGCAGAAGGGAGAGAGAGAGAGAGGGGAAGAGGGAGGGGAAGGGTAGGAGAGAGAGAATGAAGTAGGAAAGAGAGGGAGAGATTGAGAGGGAGTAGGGAAGAGAGAGAGAGTGAGTGAGGGTAGGCAGGAAGGAGGAAGGGAGAGTAGATAGGGTTAGATGTCACATCAAAAAGTACATAGTAGGGGGTGGATGGAGACCTATATAGTCCCTCCACATATTCCACCTAAAGGCCTCTAACTTGGTCTCTTTTTCCCCTTCATTACAGCCATCCCTTCCCATAGAATTTTGCCCTCAAAATTTTATATGCAGGCTGTTAAATAGGAGCAGCAAACAGCAAATAATAGTCAGCCCGGTAGGAGATAGGGGTTGTCCTGGACAATGCTCTCTAGCTGCTATGAATTCTCATCCTCAGGGAGTACCTGCCATTTGATAAGATACTCAGTGTAGACTTTGTTTCGGAGTATGTGATCCTTGAAACCCATGATGCGGTCCGGAACATAGAGTATGTGGCCCTCCTCATCCATAGGTGGTAGCTCAGGAAGGACTTGGACATGCTGTCCGACATGTGGCTTCAGCAAGGACACATGGAAAACATTATGAATCCTGGAGGTCTTGGGTAGCTCCAACTCATACGCCACCTTGCCAACTTTGCGGATGATCCTGTAGGGACCGTAATACCTGTGAGCAAGCTTCGTGTTGGTGTTACCTTTCAGCGAGGCATAACGGTTCTTATGGAGGCGTAAAGTGCACATAATCCCCTACTTCAAAAGACACATACCTCCTGTGTTCATCCGCATACTTCTTCTGCTTGGCTTGTTCATCTTGCATATTCTTTTTAGCCAATTGCAGAAGGGCATCCATACTCTCCAAGTCATTTCTTGCTTGCTGATTTTTCACAGCCATGTCTACAACTAAAGATGGCATACCCATTGTGCATCCATACATAGCCTCGAAAGGGCTCATGCTAATAGAGATGTGCTTTGTACTGTTTTTACACAATTCAGTAAGTGCCAACCACTTATCCCAAGACTTCTGTGTGTCATGACAGAAATGCCTCAAATACTCCTCCAGCCATATGTTCACCCTTTGTGACTGTCCATCCGTCTCAGGGTGGTAAGCAGTGCTAGGTGTAAGAGAAGTACCCATTGCTATAAATAATTCCTGCCAAAAGTGACCCATAAATTTTGCATCACTATCATTGACAATCTCCCGAGGGAAACCATGATGCTTAAAAACATGTTCGATGAACTGCCAAACAACCTGTGATGCTGAATAACGGGTCTTAGTGGGTATGAAATGGGCTTGCTTTGTAATTCTGTCAACCACCACAAAAATGCTATCCCATCCCCGCTCTGTGGAAGGCAACCCTGTAATGAAATCCATAGCAATGTGAGTCCATTTGCCTTCTGGAATAGGTAATGGCTGCAAAAGACCCGCGGGTAACCGGCTGTCCACTTTATTTTGTTGGCAGGGCAAATATTCACTAACAAATTTAACTACATCCCACCACAAGCCATCCCAGATAAAGCTCTATTTGACCTTTTCATGTCTTAGTAATACCCGCATGTCCTGCCATAGGAGATGAGTGCATTTCCTATAAGACCAGCAATCGGTACTTTGAATCTGGCACCAAAAATAAATTATGTCCTTGCACCACAACAGCCCATTATGCAGCTTAAATTCAGCATGCCCCTGGCTCGATGGCCTCTGTAACTCCACAAATATGGAAGCTGCCTTAGAATCCTGCATGTATTGTTCCTGAATACCATGAATCCACTCTTGGTGGATGGTAGAAATGGCAGACAAACTGCAAGCCCACATACGGGATAAGGCATTTGCAACCACGTTCTCTTTCCCCTTCCTGTACTTGATGTCAAAATCATAAGACTGAACCTTAGCCACCCACCTCTTCTGCTTCATTGACAAGTTAGGCTGCGTAAGGAAATACCGGAGTGTTCTATGATCTGTCTTAACCTTGATTTTGCTATCGCACAGGTAGTGGTGCCATTTTTCGAAAGCATGGAGGATAGCCAACATTTCTTGATCATACACATGATAATCTAGTTCCTTGGCATCCAATTTCTTGCTTTCAAAAGCAATTACCCCGTGTTCTTGTCTTAGCACAGCCCCTAATCCTTTGCCACTGGCATTTGCCTCCACAATGAAAGTACGTGAAAAATTAGGGCATACCAACACAGGAGCATTTTTTTGGGGGGGGGGGGGGTTCCTTATGTCACTTAGGACTGTTAGGATAGCACTAACCTAAGACCTCTATGACAGTTAGTACACTGACTTAGTCTAGCCTAACCATCCCTTTAACCCTAGTTAGTGCTAACCTAACCTAGGTCCAACTAACTAAACCTAAACCTAACCCACTAACTAAACTAACCCTGGTTAAAATCTAACCTAAGAATTAGAACTTTGTTGGCTAAGGTTTGCAGGAGGCGATAGGCAAGGCGACGCAGCGAGGGCGGTGGGGAAACGTGGCGAGCTTCTTGCTCACCATCACACATCGACGACGGGCAAGTTCTCGTGACCACGTAGTAGGAGCAGGTGATGATCGCAGGTGCAGCGCCGTTTAACGAGGATGAGTTAGATGGTGCACTCCTTGCACATTGGGCAGAAACAAACGGGCTCATGGTGTGAGCCTGACGGGAGAGCAGATTGGGCCTGCTGGGTTTGTAGGGCAGCTCCGTTACAGGATGAGACTGCCCTTCAAATCTTAGCCAGTGGGGGCTTTCCTCGCCTTTTCCTCGTTGGCGACCTATTGACGATGCATTTTGGAAGACTCTCACGTAGGAGAGCCATATTTTCTCAAGGCAGATTGCGTTGCCTTCCTCAAATTGCTCCCTCAAGTAGCCATGCATCCTCTATGTCCAACAAGCGTATCCTTATGGTGCTTTTGTCTGCTAGGTGGCTCTGCTCCATAGTCAGCAATTGAACCATCATCTTTAGCTAACTCTGCAGCAGTTATAGTAGCGTAGGTGCAATCCATCGCTTAGGCCTCCAGCGTCAATGAATCTTAAGTCATGGCTGCCAATAGCTGAAGGTTGTGTTGTGCACTTGTCTGGTGTTGGAGCTGGCGGAGGAGTTGGAGTGAAAGGTGAAGCAAAGGTGCCAGAGTCGGTGCTCTGATACCAATGTAAAGAAGGGGTAGGGACTGATTTGGAGGAAGGGGGATAGAGGAGCAGAAGGGAGAGAGAGAGATGGGAAGAGGGAGGGGAAGAGAGAATGAAGTAGGAAAGAGAGGAAGAGATTGAGAGGGAGTAGGGAAGAGAGAGAGAGAGAGTGAGTGAGCGTAGGTAGGAAGGAGGAAGGGAGAGTAGATAGGGTTAGATGTCACATCAAAAAGTACATAGTAGGTGGTGGATGGAGACTTATATAGTCCCTCCACATATTCCACCTAAAGGGCCTCTAACTTCGCCTCTTTTTCCCCTTCATTACAGTATCCAAGCAAAGCTTACGGCCACTTGGTGTGTAGTGGAGCTACTTACAATAATTGTGTCATAAGTTACATCTTGGTGTGTGAGCACGATTAGACCAATGGTCACAATTAAATGATGCCACCATTCGAGGCAGATCCTTTTTCAAGGAGTCTTTGTACACTTAGCCAAGAGCTTGCCAAGGGTTGCAAGTGGAAGTTTTTATGTGGAGGGGACAGAGGGGGAGAGAGAGAGAGGGTGATGATGAGGTATAGGCAGGCAGGAAGGAAAAGTTCTCATGTGTTGCTATGTAATTGTTTTGAGATGTAATGGCTGAAGGATAGGTTGAGCTTCTACATTGTCCTTTAGCCTTTTGAGATGTAATTGCTAAAGGACAGGCTGTGTTTCTACATAGTTTTTCAACCACATGTCGTTATGTAATTGCTGCAGGACAGGTCGAGTTTCTAATTGTCCTTCAACATGTTAGATTCTGTAGAAACTCAACAAACCTACTATCAACAATCAAACACCTTGTAGTGTTCAACTTTAGAACGAAGCCCCATATTGAAGAAACACTTAACCATGTATTAATGACCACATTTGAAACTAGGAGTGAGCGTCCTTCAATTTAGAAGCTATTTTTGATATTCTCGAAGGCACTTTGTAGACTTCGTCTTTGATCTTATGCAAGTTGGCATGATTGTAGTTATACTTGGTGCCAGCTTATTGCATCGATGGATGGTTATTTGATTGTGACAGCTTGACAATTGACACTTTGTTATCATTCCTCTATCCTTTTGGAACGGTGCACATGATGGCAAGTTGTTTCTCAATGTCTACTTGAAAATGAGAATATCATCATTGTTCTTCATGTTTATGCTCTACAAACCATAATTGTTGTTGATGGGAAATAATCAATCATCACCACAAACTCGACTCAAACTATAGTATTACAAACATCACAAACTCGACTCAAACAATAGTATTACAAAGAGACATTGACTAACAAAGGTGCGAAGATTCAAGGATACGAGAATAGGAGATAATCATGTGAGTTATCAAGTTTCAGTCACCAGCTCAATTCCTAGATCTCTTTCATGCATAAGGTGGTGTGATCATCCAAATGGAAATGATTGCAAAATGGTTCAATTAGAACTTCACATGGAGAGACTATCCAATTGAATCATATCAGGCTATGCATGCACACGTGAAATGCTATGGATCGATGAAAGTAGGACATTGAAGTCATATCAAACTAGATCAATGTAAACATCATGTACATGAATGATTTAGATATCTAGCCTAAGGATTTGTTGCAAAAGAAGCTTTCACTATATGGTAAAAAGAAAGCAAATCCATACATGTAGGCCATCGCGCAATGTATTTGACTCGACAAACTTCCATTTCTTATCCATTTAGAGACTATGCCTACCTTAGATGCTTACACATAGATGGCTCTACTTTCACCATCTCGACCATTAAATGCGTTCCATATCATTTCGGAATGTTACTCTGGCAAGCACACATGAATATTCAAAAAATAACCGACATGTGCCTATCATACTATCTTTTAAAGTATGCTATAAAAATCAATCCCACAGGCACACATGAACTTGAACCCCAATGATGCGAGGCTTCTCTAACTAAACAATTAGATCCACTAGAATTAAACATGATATTCGCATACATTCTATCAAAGCCGACATCACCAATAGAGGAAACATTGGCATGCTTGCAAATTTTCACCATTCAAATAAGCGAGGCTGTGCATATATAGACTCCTGTCCACCATCAATGCGCCAAAAATGTTTTCATGAGCATTGTGTTTCACTAAGCAAGAGAACTTGACCTTCTATGAATTTTCAAGAGAATGCACAGTCCAAAAGTCAAAGTGAAAACTCTCCACTAGCAGAACTGTGGTTGGTAATTTTGTGTACCCCTCAATGCACATTGCAGTTTCATGGATTATAATCTCACTCATAATTTTGAGGGATTTTTAAACAACCTTCTTCTAAAGCACATACATTTAAAAAATGCGAATGAGCTCATTTACGAAAGAACCTACTTCTAAAGCACATACATTTAAGAGATGAGAATGAGCTCATTTATGAAAGAAACCATTCAAATTCTTACTTCTACTTTGCATCCCTACTAGGAAATAAACAAGCGATACTTGCAATGACAAAGTGCCAAAATCATCATAAGTGATGGAATCTCAATGATGGCATGCTAAATATTGAACAGAGTCATCAGACAGCTGTGTGAAACTTGCAAAATCCAATCATCAGTGAAAAAGAAGTAACCTAACTCATACAAAACTATACTAATGGACCCACCAGAATGACACATGCTAGTACAAGGAACTCATTCTATACATACATTCAACACATGACAAATAAAAAGCATCAATGTACTATCAAAAGTAGATCACATCCCATAATTATAAGATTGGATTAGGACCCAAAGTTTCACTCAATTCAACAAATTACAATTGGAGAAAAAATCATAATCACAAAAGCATTGACCTCACAATGGTAGCTACAAATGACACTATTGCAAGTGTCATGTCAGTACCTCCCTTCATGTCTACCCCTCCACACCTCTTATCTATCTCTTGTCTGTCCCCTGCTGGCTCCCCCCCCCTCCCCAATCTCTTTCTCAACCTCTCTCTCTCTCTCTCTCCCCCTCCCTCCCTCCCTTTGCTAGGATCTCCCTTTCTCTCCCTCTACCCCCCCCCAATCTCTTTTTCATTCCCTCTCTCCCCTCTCTTCTCCCTCCTCCTCCTCCTCCTCCTCCTCCTCCTCCTCCTCCTCAACACCCCCCCCCCCCTCTCTCTCTCTCTCTCTCTCTCTCTCTCTCTCCCCCATACAGCACAACCATAAAGAGGCCCTCTGTGAGCATGTCATCTAAGGCGGGCATCAGGCCACACATGGCCCCATCTACTGTCCAAACCAGGACCTACCGGATAACCGAGCTACTCAAATGCCTTCTCCTCATATGGGGGGCTTACAAGTAGAGTTAGCTGGTTCCCGCGTAGTTACACAAGAGTGGAGCATTGATATCTGACATGGATGAGATCTTCTCGTCGGTGAAATAATGTCATAGCAAGCATGCTCACCGATAAGAATACTCATTAGTTATAAAGAAATATCCAACTAGTCACAGCAATATTATTCAAGAGTTTTGTGCATTACCAATTCTCAAGGATTAATGTTCCAATACACCTCAATGCATGTCCTCACAAACATGGTTCTCCAAATAAGGAAACCCTCATCAAACCGGACTACATCACATGCCCAAAATACTCTAGAACACTTGGTAACAAACCAACCATCATCAGCCACAAATTTAGAGGCAATCCCGCAGCTGCAAATACAATGGAGTAATCCCACTTGTTCCAATTTTGTGGGTTCCCTCGAACTTCTAACCCAAGCTTTGTGGGAATTTTGGACCACATGAGACGACATGCACAGACCTCCGGTACATTGCGAGGAAATTTAGCATGAAAAGCAAGTTCCTAAAAAATTCAAACAAATACAATTCTTCAACAATGTTTAAACAAATACCATAAAATAGGAATGAAGTGACAATAAGGTCCATGCACTCACGTTGATGGTGTTATATCCCCTACCATAGCCAAGTGGAAGGTAGTGATGTTGGCAGGAAGTGGCTTGTGGAAGGCCTGCAAGCCCCTTGGTGGTGTAATGACCAAGGGTACATGTTTGTTTTTTTTATTAGCATTGGATCTCCTAGAGACAGTGCTTTAGGATTGAGTTGAGTGGGAGTTTTGTAATTATTCTTAGTTTT
The DNA here is from genome assembly GCF_047967505.1 of Dipteris shenzhenensis. Lineage (NCBI taxonomy): Eukaryota > Viridiplantae > Streptophyta > Polypodiopsida > Gleicheniales > Dipteridaceae > Dipteris > Dipteris shenzhenensis. The sequence continues at coordinate 27,886,007 of NC_141615.1, forward strand.
TAAGGAATTTTTAAAATTCTTAACCTCTACTTTTAGATGGCTATTGCAACTTTTAGCTTGTGTGTGGTTGTTGGCTTTTCAGTTTTTAGCTTGTGTGCGCTTTTTACCCCCCTCCAGCATGGCTTAAATCAATTCAGGGACTCCACTCTCCCTCCACGCTTGAGCTCTCCCTAGAACGATTGCCTTGGCTTCCTCTAGCTACAAGTCTTCAAGTCACTTCAAGCTTTCCGGCTGCCACTCATCTAGGTCTCAGTTGTTAATTGGATGAAGCCATTGCCTGAAAAACAATTGCTATCTAGAAAGCCGTTTGCCAGAAAAGCAGGTTCGCCTGTTTAAAAAAATCTGTTTTCTTGTTGAAAGGGCTTTATGCCAACCAAACAGGCTTTATGCCTGCTCGTGAAGAGATTGTCGTCTATTGGATAGGTTTATAAAAATAACACCCAAAAAATCCTAGAAAGTTGACATCAAAGCTTTGCAGGTATCATTCGTAAAACCTTTAAGGAAAAATAACGCCGATTTACCTTTCAGTTTTAAATTATAGTTTTTTAAATAAAAATGGCAGTGGCTTTGCAATCAGTGTGAGAGCATGCAAAATAACTATAGAACCTTGGCAAAGCCGAATGGCTTGCGAGTCCTCAAAGCATTTTTTATTATTTCTTACTAAAAATCGACAATGTCTAAAGACTCGTAAAACGCACAAGTTGCAGTAAAAATTACCAGTCACTGGGCTCACATGCTCCAGTAGAGTACTAAAGTGCATGGTAATGAGTGATGATAGCCATGTCTGTCATGGCTACGATTCCATCGAGTTTGCAGTTAAAATTAACAGCCATCGCTCACCCACCATCGAGCTTCAGCATGCATGATCACTACGAGTGCAGTAAAAATTATCAGTCACCGGGCTAGCATGCTCAGTAGAGAACTAGAGTGCATGGTAATGAGTGATTAGACCTTCATGATTTACCTTTGTGGGAGTTACTACCCGGTGGTGGTGGCTTTCATCAGCCATGTCTGTCGTGGCTAAGATTTTGTTGGGCTGGCAGTTAATTACCAACCACTGGAGTGGCCTGCTCACCCACCCCATTTGGGGTGGTACCTAAGGCGAGAAGATCTCATCCATGTCAGATATCAATGCTCCACTCTTGTGTAACTACGCGGGAACCAGCTAACTCTACTTGTAAGCCCCCCATATGAGGAGAAGGCATTTGAGTAGCTCGGTTATCCGGTAGGTCCTGGTTTGGACAGTAGATGGGGCCATGTGTGGCCTGATGGCTGGACGACTTCAAAGGCATCTACGTTTTGAGGCTCCATGTACTCATGGACAATGCGTCTAAAATCACACTAATCAATGAGAATTTTTAATGAAAAAAAGGTCTTTCAATAAATCTAAGAAATGTAAATGAAGCTTTTGATTGGGGCACTTACTCTTGCCAAAGGAGTTGCGCTAGCACTGCCATAGGGGCATTATACCACACATTGGGAGCTCTCATCTCCCTCTTCTTCTCCCACTTCAAAAATTATCTACCCTCATCTAGAAGTTATTGCACTCAAGACTCAAATGAAGTTTGGCCTAGCTTTTGGGTGTAAAACACTTTTGCACTATAGTGTGAGGAGGCACTGTCACTCTTGTCAACCTAGACAAACCAACACAAGATTAGTACACATGAAAATTTCAAGCTTTCACCTAGCTTATAAAATGTAAAGATGCACTCATACGTTGATTCCACTAAGTGCCATCAATACCTCTGCCTCCGCATGCTGCAAACATTAACATTTGACAACTACCTGATACAATGATCATACATGCCACAAATAAAGAATAAGTTGGGGATACTATTTAAAATACTTTTTGAATCATCTCCCTATTAGACCCGTCTTCAACCCTTATAGAACTTTATAAATCAATAGCAAGGCCCATCAAGACACAAGCTTGGGAATCCCCACACAAATTTATGAACTTCTCTTGCCTAAGAACTGTCCTAGAGGAGCATATAATACTCCCATTTGGGGGAACAAAGCTAAGGGTAAATCAAGGAATTCCACCCATATAGGAGCATTTGAAGGTGCAAGCATGCTAGGCAAGAAAGCAATTCCAAAGTTGTCTAGGTAGGGACTGGTTCTTGACGGTCTAGGTTCCATCTTTGACAATCTAATTGGCCATCTCAAATTTCTCAAACAAGAAGATCAAATAACCATTAAAAAGGAAACATATATCTAAAACCTAAAATCCCTTCTTCACCCAACTATTTCTCACCCACTCTATTCTGGGAAAGATGTCGGTGGCCAAGGTGCATGTACATATCCAATGATAGCATTTGACCATAACCTTTTGATAGTATTATTGAGTAGTTTTGTGTGAACCTTGATGGAAGGGCACTTGCTTGCTAGTTCTTCTCTAGTTTTCTTAGCATTTCCTACATCTTCATCATTGGGTCTTGATCCTCCTATAACATCTTCTCCATTTTTGGGATAAGAAAACCACTTTCAAGCAATGGGGAGGATCACTTCTTGCATCATTTCTTCTTGTCCCATGAGGGGTTGACCTTGAAAAAGCTTATGCTGCCTCTTTGGGACCACCCAAGTGTAAGAGGGGCAGCCGTGCAAGTTGCACATGGGACCTTTCTCTGTGGTGTCCTTCTCTTTCTATCGCATTATTTGTCTAGGAAGTGGCAAAATACTACCCCTTCCTTTGATATTTTCTTTTGGTCCTTCTCCTCTAGGTGCAGGGCGACTCAAGATCAAGACAAAATTTCTTGGGATATTCCCTTGAAGTTTATCCCATTGCATGTCATTGTAGCTAACATCAACTTTGGTTGAAGAGATGTAGTGTGTTTCACCTCATTGGGCGACCCATCCTTGATATGTCCCCATACTCCTCAAGCCTAGATGGATGAATTTGATGCACCCAAGATAGATCAAACTTTAGATCTTGTCATCATTGTCTCTATTATTGGGATTGTAATAACGCATTCTCCATGCAACTTGCTTGAAGAAATCTGAAATGTTGTAAGATATTACACAATCATACTAAACCAGGGACAATAAGAGGGATCAAAGCATTGTTAAGTTCGAGTGATGGATGAAACAAGGATACATTTTCATGCACCTCTTTCCTCACAAGTTCAACCCAAGAGGCAGGCCCCATTGTAGATATCTTCATGATAAAGCACTTGTCCTTAGGGGACCCTTGGACTGGAAACTTGCTACCATGTAAAAATTTGTACATGGAGTCCTGCTTGAGCCTCAAAATATTTTTGTAACCTTGTGTGCTTTCACTACTTCCATTTGAGCCCTATTATGACCATTCTTTGAAACCTTTTTTTTTATAAATGGGTTAGAGAAAAACTCCATAGTCAATTCTTTAAAAAACTATGCTTAAAAATTAACCATCGCCTTCCAATCTCTATGAAGGGAGTGCTCCTCCAAGATGTGGTAAACTTCTTGCTCTCCTACATTCTCTGAGGCGTCACAGCCTAGCTTTACCAAGCTAGACATTAGTATATTCTTGGTAATTGTCCTTTGACTTTTTGTGCACCGGTAGTCTTGTCATGGTTGACCACTAGCTAGAGTGGGTCCTCTCCATTACCAAATTGAAGGTGCTAGGTTGCACAGAGTGAGTGTGGCTACTACCGACATGAATCATGAGATGTGTTATGCCGTTTTCATGTGGCATGACATAATACACCTTGCACCCACATGCCACTATGCATATCCTTGGACTCTTGTAGTAATGGCAAGCAATTGTTCTTCATGGTCCCTTGCTAGCTAGTAGCTGGTAGGCATTTGTTCTTCATGGTCCCCTGCTAGCTGGTAGTCTAAATACTTTCAGTAGTGAATGCAAGGCCGGGGAATTGGGGTAGTGGATGACGTTGATCTGGAAACTAATGGGATGAGCCTCACTGTAGGAAAGTTGAAATATCATGTATGGTTTGGATATCCACTATAATTGGCCTTAGGGAGGTTTGTAATTGGCATTAGGAAACCCTTGGACTGATATGGGAACTTTCAGAAGAGCATGATCTTATTTTACATAGATGAGAAAGTTGAAAATGAATAGGACTAATACGCACAAAGTTGAGAATGATTTTTTACACTAAATCTGTTTCATATAGAGGGTTTTGTTATAGTGATAGACCCATGGACAAGGGTAATTCTTGATGGGGATTCCCTTGGGATGCCCCTACTTGCCTTTAGAACTTTGTAAATGGTCTAACCCTTGTTCATGGTGATTATTCCTGTAAGAAAATAATATGTCTGTGCTCAACAAATAACAGGATCTCATACGCAAGAGAGAAAACAAGATAGTATGGAGAATCAAAAATTTGACTACTGTAGAACTGATACAATAGATGGCGCTGCCTCCCCCAACCGTGCGCTCCTGTGAAAGAAGCTTCGATGGCGTGCCGGAAACAGTAGAAGACGGAGGATGGATGCTAAGGAATCAGGGTTGCTGTAGCCAGTGATGAAATGGGATTCACGGGCTTGCTCTTATATAGCTACCAGCCGTAGTCGGTTAGGCTCAATTGGGTGGCCGACCCAGTCCACCCAAAACGGTCGACTGGGGGTCGGTCTCGAAATAGGCCACCGACCATATGATAGAACCGGTGCGCAAAACAGAGCAACTAACCTACGGTCACCATTCGGCCCACATCCATCCGGGATCATCTGAGGCTCCAAACGGGCCCCGCAACTCGAGAGCGGGCTGCCCCGAGAAATGCTCCGTCTACCATCAGTGCGGTCAGTCAAGGGATGCCAACCCGCACTTGCATGTAGCCTAGTTGGTGGTGTGCCAACTCTATCTGAAGTTGTCCAGCCATCAGGCCACACATGGCCCCCATCTGGTGTCCAAACCAGGACCTACTGGATAATCGAGCTACTCAAATTCCTTCTCCTCATATGGGGGGGTTACAAGTAGAGTTAGCTGGTTCCCGCATAGTTACATGAGAGTGGAGCATTGATATCTAACAATTCCTTGTATTTTAAAGTCATACAAATTTGAGGTTCTCATTGATACCCCTTGGGGAATTTCTCTTAGAGCATTTGATAAGAAGATTTCTTACACTTTGAAGAAATATGGAAGCCAATCTTTGAAGTATAGGTTCCTCGAAGATTTCTTTGGCTTTCCTCTAGAACTTCATGGATATGATTAGTAAGTGAAACATGGAATTGTCTTGGATATGAGCTGAGTCAAGACAGATTTTACCCTTATGCTCTATATGCAAGTTTCTATGCATCTATTTTTCAGGGTTCTTGTTTGCAGGTTTAAGATGATTCAACATTATGATTGGATAAGGATTGAAAGTAAAGGACAATAGGGCCTCTAATTATTCCATATATTCCCTTGAGAATTAATTTGACATTTTACTTTAAAAGCCAACCTCTGATCTTCTTCGAATACTAGAATGCCAAGATTTGATATTGCTACTCTAGATAGAGTGACATGGATAACAATTGTGTGCCGGCATTGAAGCCTGCAGTCCCACAGTGCATTGTATTCATGTTCTAACATGCTGTGCTTGTGGATGGATGCAGGTGAGTTGGCACACCTCTCCATTGGACTTGCAAGTAGAGTCTTGGGCATGGTATTGCGGAAAAGGACGTTGGCAACCTTGAAAGATACACTTGGGAGACTTATGATGAGAGATATAGTACTCTCGACCCTATCATGCACACTTACAGAAATGTATATGTTAGCAATGAGAACGGAAAATTGAACTACCTTGTAACTTGTTGAATTTAGAAACTATGTTATGGTTTTTAACATTGCGAAAATTGATAAGGAGTTATTCTCTTGGATTCTCAATTAGAGATGCAGCTAGAAATTACTCTCTTGGATTCTTGATTAGAAATGTCGCTAGAGTAATTAGATAGAATTCTTCTTGCTCAGTGACTCTCTTTGCTGCACCTTAAGCATTAACATAAATGTAATTGTAGTCATGATGAAACAATGGCTGCTAGGCTTGGATTTCAAAGATCCTAACTTGGTGGACTTGCTTCATCTCCTGTAGATCCCTTCTTGGTTGATCTTGAGGACCTCGCCAGATTTGGCTACGAGGATCCATTTATCGCCCCTATCATTGACATACTAGGCTATCATGGCGTTCTTCAATGGAACCAAGTTATATACAATGGGAACATTCAAACTAACCTTTACTTATGACCTCGACCAATTGATCATCAAGGGACCTTCACATGATATATTATATGGATGTCCCTGACACTTAGCACTCTTGTACCTTTACTATTGGAGCCTTGCTGGCCCATTACTGGAATTTTAACATCTTCCACTGACTGGAGGGAAAGATTTGATGCTACCTTTTACTTTAATGATACTCCAAGGAGCCACTCATATACGCAACAAGGGCAAGGGGATATGGATTCCAGTGGAAATTTACCTTCAAGTTTTATTACTTATAAATGATGTGATTTTATCTAGGGCAGTAGTCCGACCCTGGGGTGCCAAGTCAATATGTAATATGCTACTACCCTCATGCAAAATCCAGGGTATGGGGGGACAAGCTCCATATATGATATGCATTGATTTCCTTTAAAAAATTTAAAATATGCAAGAGAAAAATATGAAAATTTCATGTCCCCCCTCCCACAAAATATAAGGTATATACCTTGAAAACTATGCAAGATTTTAAGATTTGTACATATTTTTTATAATATGTGAGGCCCCAGGGGGGGGGTCTTTTGGATGAGGGGGGGTAAAACAAAAAATACACTAAAATATGAAAACCCATCTTTCAAATTAATGTAACTTTTTCATGTGTTGCCCACTAAAGGGAGTTGGTGCCCCTGAAGTCCGACCCAATCCATTGTGATGGGCAGATCACTGCCGTCACTTGAATTGTGTGTTAGACCTGCGGGAAGCGGCCGGTGGGAAACACACACACACACACACATACGCATGTGTATGCTTTTTAGATTGGACTCGCAATCAGTGCTAAACCATGACTATCTTTCCTTATTCAAGCATTAGGAAATCTGTGATATACTAACAGGTTATACAACCTATGTTAAGACAAAACATCAGGATTAATTACGGACTCATAATATGTTAATGACAACCATTTGATAGTGTATATTACTTTGAAAGGACCAAAAGCCCAAAAAACATTGATATAATCTTTTGATGTGTATTGCAACCCGTGTGGGACATCACTATCCACAAATAACATTGTTAGATAATCTCTTGATGGGGGCCTATGAAGGATAATTAAGAGGATTAATCGTCGGGATTTTTCTTCTTCTTTGTTCCAGAATACATTGCAAAGACTATATAAAAAGGACGCTGAGATTTATGTGGTGAAAATGCATTAAAATTATCAAAGGTCTTTTCGTGAAATTGCTCACGTAATGGATCGACACATTGAAATGAACCGACTGAGTCGGTCTATTACGTGAATTGGCTATTTAAGCCAGCCATTTGGACCATTTTAACTCATCGTACAGTCTCTTCCTCACAAGCTTCAGACGTTTACAGTGCGATTCTCATTGTCCCTGCGATAGTCTCATTGCACTACTTCTAAGTGCCAGTATTCTGCACTACATGTAGACACAACCACTGTAGCCGCCTCCCAGATGCATATTTTTGCACAAGTATTGCCCTCTAATGTTGCCATGAGCAAGTGTCCATCTACATAGCCATGCTAACAACAAGAGCATTTCACAACATTGTCATGTGAATAAATGGATTCAAGGCACCTCTTGCCGGACAATCTCCAAACATGAAACTTGAGTTTCTTGAGTGCTATTGTTGCTGATACCCAATGATGGTTGATTCACATTTTGATACCCAATGATGCTTGATTTACATTTTGATACCAAATGCTGCTTGATTCAGAGTTTCTGAGGCTTGATTTTCAAAAAAGCAAAGCTAGATCAGTGTGATAAGTGAACATTATGAGGAGGTGTCCACATGTTTCTCACAGTTCAGAAACCCAAGTCTTCCAAGTTGACAAGAGTTGGACCAAAGCCATCTCAAGCTATGGAAAACTGACCTCATTCCCACTTTTGCAAAGATTTTGCAATCGTTGCAAAGGCTATTGCATTATTTTGCAAGTCTCTTAGGCAATTGCATTTCACAGCAGGCCCAACCACTTTTTAAGGTCTCCAAGAGCTGGCAAGGGGTTGTCCTTGCCTTACTTATCTTGAACTTTTGCAGCCACCAAGTAGTTGTTTATCGATTTTGGCAATTTCAAAACCTTACGAGAACTTTGCTTGACCGAGGTGTAACGAATGACTTGTTGTAGGGCACAAATTACTGGTCCTTACGATTAGAAAGGTTGAGTTTAGACCGGTGTTGTTTTTAGAATGTAGTGGTGCCTTTTTTATGAGAAATCTAATGGTTTAGAATGTGCCACATGGCTTCATAGATTTAAAAATTTCCAAAAATGCTCTAGTATTGGCCAAGTAAAAATCTCACTCTAAAAACAAGGTGGCAATTCCACTTTGGCCCTACATATTGAAATAGAATTAGATGCAAGGGTTTGAATAATGGAGACATAATTTATGCTTCAAGAAGTTATTTTGTCATTGAGAAATGGTTAAGGTTTTTCACATATGTAAGAGATGGAGTGAATTCTTCACTGCCATGGACAAAGCGAGCATTCTGTGGTATGTTGTTTTGTTATACCCCTCCCAATGAGAATAGGTGATTTTATCTTGTGTTTGAGTACATTTCCTAAATGAGTTTAAAGCCTGTATGAAGTCATTATCTCTTTGTATTATTGTTGGTTTTAGCTCGTAACATTTGACCTTAGTTGCCCAATATGTGTTGGACATGGAGTCTAGAGTGTCTTCATTTGTTTTGAAGACCCATGGATCTTTCACTGGCTTTGCTTGGTAGAAATCTCCACAAGTGATGACATTTACACCCCCAAAGTGTCAACAAAACTTCTTTTCAAGGACCGCATGTGAAGGTCGAAAAAGTTTAGAGTTATTCTTCCAATGAGGGAGATTTCATCAACTAAAATCAATTGTACTTGTTTGTATAAGGAAGTCAAAGTATGTATCTTTTCACATGCCAAGGATGTTAAGTCCTTGTTGCTATGCACTGGCAAGTGAAGGGCATAATGTATTGTGAGTCCATTTATATTAAATGCTTCCTTTACAATGTATGTAAGCATAAGAACCTTGGGAAGATTTGTTTTATTGCATAAGAGATATTGGTTGTAATATCTCACCAAACCTTGAACAATGAGAATCATCAAATATGTTTTTCTAGTGCTCACTCCTCCAGTCAAGAAGAGGTGTATCTTTTCTTGGGGTCGACCTCTTTTGCTTAGCAACACATCATCAAATATATCCCTTTACTCTTTATTAAGGGATCTTATTTGCTAAAGATATTCATCATTACTTAGGAGTATGTAGTTTTTTATAGGTGTGATGAACTTATTTGTTCTTCCATGTCTTTGTAATTTGGCATGTCCAACCCTATATCATACTCAACTTCGTTTTGCTCCATGTTTTCAGGGATGTAGTCTATGCCAATGTCATTTGCAATTCTCAATTGATCTATGGTTTCATCACTTTGCAACATTGTCTCATAATGAGAGTTGAATACATTCCTATTTTATTTTATAACATTCTCTCTTGCAATATAATCATTCTTCCATGTGCAAAAGGCTACAAGATCTTGGATTTTAAATGGATACTATAGTAGTAATTGCTCTCTATAATAGTTCGCTAGGTCTTTCACCTTATTGAACTTCACAAATCTTATGGTCTTTGGCTTGCATATTTTTTTGTTTGACCCATTGATGTCATTGTAATCAGCTACTGCAAAGGCTGCAAGGGAAATATCATCCATGTGTTGTTGCTCCATGTATTTTTCAATGATTGTTTCACATGTTATGTTTGTTGAATTCTCTTCTAGTTTTTCCAATTGATATTTTCTTTTTAAGATTAATGCCCTAGAATCTTTTTCATTTGTATTAATAAATTGAAATATTCTTGATGTTTTATTTAATGGTAATAAAAACTTTATAAATTATGCTAATTGAGCACTCATGAATTTGTTGAGCATGCAAGAAGGCATTCCCCATTTTTTGCATTCTCTCCTTAGTGCTGGACTTGTTCTACATGCATTCCTTTATGGTGCGTTGCAAGTTCTATGTTATCGTGTTCTATATATGACGTACAGTATGAGGGGATTATGAGGTTGTTGCAAATGGATCCATAATGAACTATTTGTCCATGTTAGATTACCATAGGAAGCTTAATTTGGGATTGAAAGTGTTTATGAAAATGTCCTTGGGTTGCCGTTTGAGAAACAGAGTTGGCTTGGTTAATTGATATCTTATTGATAGAATGTATGTTGTTATATTTAAACTCAATCCTTCCATCCATTCAATGGTTGTTAATATTGTGTCAAATGGAATATTGCACATCTCTGAATATTTCTATGTGTACATTTCTCTGTAATGATGGTGTTAGTATCATGGTTTCAGGAAGTGGGAGCTTTGGATAATTGAAGTGGCACTTTTTATAATTGTGTTTTTTGCATGTAGATGTATATTTATGAGTTTGAATATCTTTGATATTATCACTCAAGAGGTCCTTGTCACATGTAATGATTTTGTTAATAAATGATAAAACCTCAATTTCATTGTCATGGTTGTACATGGGAGCATTTTTCATCCACACTGTGCTATGTTCATGTTGACTGCCTACTTTGTGTGTCTATTACCAAGCTCCTAAAGTCTTTATGTAAGACGGTAACGCCCGAGCTCATAATCGCTTTCGTGAAGAGTGAGCATCATCAGAATGCTCCAACAATACATAGTATAATCTAATTAGCTAATTAGAAACATTTAGATGCTTAGCAAGTTATTCTTTGACTACAGATAGTCACAACTAAGCGATCATACCATCAGTTTATGTGCTCCAAATCCCGCTCTTGCCTTCCTAGCTGATTTAGCTTTCGCAGTATCCTTCATGTTGCCATGTCTCCCTATTTCTGATCTCTCTGTGGTCTTTTTTCTTTGCATATACTAAGCCACAAAAGCTGTACGTCCGTTTGTAAGCTTAGAAATCCTTGTGGATGCTCTCAAGGGAGGAGCAGCAAGTGCCTTCTCCTCATATGCGGGGATTACAAGTAGAGTTAGCTAGTTCCCGTGTAGTTACACGAGAGTGGAGCATTGATACCCTCAATGTCCACCCGCAAGTGAACTTAATTTTTCGGCCCAATGCCAAGTTGATGAAGATGCCCCTCTAGCAAGTCTCTTCTAAGAACCTTCGTGAAGATGTTCGCACCATACTCTATAGTCAGACATCTATAGTCAGACAGTACACCAAGTTGACCTCTCCATCCATGATGAGCTCGCGTACAGAGTGATATTGAATCTCAATGTGTTTTGTGCTAGCATGGTACACAGGGTTCTTGGCAATTGCCATGCAACTCTGATTGTCACATGATAACTGCATAGGTTTGTTCTGCATTGCACCCGTGTCCCCTAAAATCCTCCTCAACCACACTGCCTCACAAGAAGCAAAACATGCTGATTTGTACTCAGTCTCGGTGGAAGAAAGAGCAACTATAGGTTGCTTCTTGCTGACCCATGACATAGCTCCAGATCCAAGTGAGAAACAATAACCTGTCATTGATCTCCTGCTATCCACGTCTCTTGCCCAATCCGAGTCATAGAATCCGATCAAGATGTTGCCCTTGGTATAGGTGATGCCATAATCAAGCATGCCTTTGATGTATTTTAGCACTCACATCCCTGCCCTCCAATGGTTCTCCCGGGGCTTATTGGAAAACCTACTTAGTACACTAGTTGCAAAGCTGATCTCCGGCCGCGTGTTGCACAAGTAAATCAAACTGCCCACAAGACTTTTGTACTTTACTTCGTCCACCAGTGGTGATGAATCCTCGCTTGAGAGCTTCACGTCAACCTCCATAGAGGTGCCGACTGTCTTGCACTCAGCCATGCACCTACCTCCTTCTCTGTAGATATACAAATTTGCATCAGATGGGCTCCTCCTGAACCCGTTTTGCAGAAAGTAGGCATCAATCCGCTGGAACACGCTCATGGGGCCTATTTCAGCCCGTAAAGTGCCCTCTTTAGTTTACAGACTTTACCTTTTGAACCGAGGATCACAAAACCTGGTGGTTGTTCCACGTATACCTCCTGCTTGAGATCTCCATTCAGAAAGGTGGATTTTACATCCATCTGAAACACGGGCCAACTTTTTTGTGCTGCTAAAGCCAAAAACACTGCGAATTGTGGTTAGTCAAGCTGTAGGAGCAAAAGTATCCTGATAATCAAAATGATGTACCTGTGCAAATCCTTTTGCCATGAGCCGAGCCTTGTACTTATCCAACGTGCCGTCAGAGAAAACTGCAAGTGAGACTCCTTACTTCTCTCCCACTCTCTTCACATGGTATGAGAGCTCGGTTCGTGGTAAGGAGCTCAAGAAAGCAAACCAAGTTTGTGGCGTCTTGGTAAGAGGATCAGTGTTGCTTTCCTTTTTCGAGTTTAAGAGCAAATATCTGCAGGTAGCATAGTCGGGAAGTGCAAGAGTGCACTATCTCAGATTGGGACACCCTTCACGGTGTAGCGAGAGGGCAGTATATGCTGCGAGAAAGGGCAAAGCCATTTCGGGGCATGTTTTGATTTGAGGCCATTTTGGGGCCCGTTTTGGTGGCGGAAGTTTTTTGCAGGCACTCAAAAAAGTGCCTTGTTTTTGCTATGTGACCATTGTTCTGCAGATCGATGGAAATTTGCCGCAGAAATTGCATTGTATGCCTCTGTGCAAAGATATTGGGAGTGACAAAATCATCCTTATTGCCTGTTGATGCAAAATCGTCATTAGGAAGTGACTGTGTGGTCAAATACAACTTTCGTCAGTTTTACAGATTTGCCCTTGTGAGGCAAAAGTTGTGTTTTTTGCAGTGACAGAATATTTTTGCAGTGTTCTGTAATGGTGTCTGATGCTCTTTCACAGATAGTCACTGAAAAGATTGACAAGAACAACTTCCAAGCATGGAAGTTTAGAATGATGAATTTCCTTAAAGGAAAAGGCTATTGGGAGTTGATTACTGGAGCTGGAACAAGAACCAATTATTCCTAATGTTCCCAATCAATAGGATTGCAGGCATTTAAAGGCTAGCATGAGAGATCCAAAAAAGTTATGTATTGGCTATCTATCAGTATTTCAGATTCTATGATTGTGCATATTCAGGATGCAAGCATGTTGAGGCGTGGGATACTTTGACAAAAATGTATAGCACAAATACGCAAGCCAGGAAAATGCAGCTCAAGCAGGAGTTGCATAATGTGCAGAGAGAAAATATGAGCATCAATGACTACCATATGAAGGTGAAGAAGATTGCAGATGCACTTTCTTCTATTGGGTCACCAGTGAAAGATGATGATTTAGTTTCTATGACCTTGAATGGTCTAGGAAAGGATTATGCACAATTCCGTACATCCATTGCTGTGCGTGAGAATTTTCCTGATTTTGAGGAGTTGATTGCTCTTCTAATTTCTGAAGAGCAGAGAAATGGTGGTGCATCTTCTTCAGGAGGAACTTCAAAAGAAACTATCTTCTACTCAAATGATGGAAGAGGTAGAGGCAGAGGTAGAGCAGGCCAATCTGGAGGTCATGGCAGAAATCAAAATATGCAGCAAATTCAAGAAAACCAGTCCTAAGGAGGAGGACATGGTAGCTTTAGAGGCAGGGGGATGTCCTGAATATCACCAAGAACCTGGTTTTTATTGGTCAAATGGTTGAGCAAGGCTTGCAGGTCAGATTTAATCCTCATGGATGCTTTGTTGAGGATATGAAAAATAAAGGTCGCTTGATAGCAAAAGGGAAGAAGAAGGGCATGATGTTTACGTTGGATGCAGACATGCCTGAATTGAGTGTAGTAATGTTTGCACATGGGACCGGTGTAGCTGCAGATATTGATAAATGGCATAAACGCATTGGTCATGTTAATGTACAACGACTTAAATTAATGCAGGCCCAAAATATTGTTGCAAGATTGCCTAAGTTGAAGGTTGCAGAAATGCATAAGGTATGTGAAGCATGTTAATTTGGAAAACAGGCAAGGAAACCATTTCCTAGACATGTTCGAGAGAGTAAGAGGCCATTGGACTTAATCCATTCTGATGTGTGGACTACTAAAGCTGCATCTATTGGAGGCTGTCATTATTTTGTCACTTTTATTGATGACTACAGCAGAAAAGTTTGGGTGTATTTTATGAAAAAGAAAAGTGAAGTGTTTGGGCATTTCAAAGCTTTTAAAGCTATGATTGAGAAAGAAACAAGCTTGCAAATAAAATGCCGAAGGTCAGATGGAGGGGGAGAGTACCTCTCAAATGAGTTTGCAAGGTTCCTACAGGAGCATGGGATAAAGCAGCAATATTCATGCAGTCATACCCCACAACAAAATGGACTTGCAAAAAGGAAAAACATGCATATTGGAGAGGTATCTTGTGCCATGCTCAACGAAAAAGACCTGCCAGATTATTATTGGGCTGAAGCAATTGCTATAGCAGTCTACATAATGAACAGGACTCCCACTGCAGAAATACATGGCATGACACTAGAGGAGAGGTATACTGGTAGGAAACCAGATATTTCTCATTTGAAAGTTTTTGGTTGCATTGCCTATGTTCATGTGCTAGATGTTCAGATCCAAGTTGGATCCAAAAGCTGAGAAGTGTATCTTTATTGGTTATTCTCTGCAGCAGAAAGGGTATAGATGCTATAACCCTTCTACTCGTAAGTTTATAGTAAGCAGAGATGTTTTTGATGAGATGAGTAGCTGGTATAAACCAGTAAATGTGATTGATGATGTAGATGCACAAAATGGTAATGCTGCACAAAATTCACAGCAGCAATCACAAAATATTAGTGGACCTATAGTGTCCTCTAGCAGTGGTTCAAATACTTTGCCATGGACATGCAGATTGAGATCAGGAGGATCTCCTCAAAGCAATGCAGATAGTGGTATGCAAGTATCACAAAAAGGAAAAAAGAAAGTAGATCAGCACATGTTTGATGTGAATGCAGGTCACTCTTATTTGGATGGTGAATCGAGTGGCTTAGAACAGAGCCTTGATGATGAGTTGGGTATTCGTTCTATTGTTACAATTGGAGTAAGGAAGCAAAGGGATGTTTTGAGAGCACCTGGTAGTGAGCCTATTTTGTGCAGGTCTACGAGAGTTAAGTATCCTATGGATAGGCTGAAATATGATGGATTTACAGCCATTCACTATGCCTATATGGTCAAAGTGATACATGAACCAGAACCCACTTCTTTTGAGCAAGCCATGGGAAAAGAAAAATGGGTGAAAGCCATGGATGAAGAAATGGATGCCTTGGAAGCAAATGCTACATGGGAATTGGTGCCTTTGCCTAAAGACAAGAATGCAATTGGTTGCAAGTGGGTTTATAAGGTGAAGCACAATGCAGATGGTTCTGTGATAGATACAAGGAAAGATTAGTTGTCAAGGTGTATGCACAGACATATGGCATTGATTATGAAGAAACATTCAGTCCAGTTGCAAGAATGGCAACCGTAAGAGCAATCATTGCTATGGCTACATCAAAGGGATGGTCTTTACATCAGATGGATGTAAAGAATGCCTTCTTGCATGGCCATTTGCAAGAAGAGTTCTATATGGAGCAGCCACCAGGTTATGTGCATGCTGTTCATCCTGAGTTTGTTTGAAGGTTGAAGAAAGCCTTGTATGGCTTGAAGCAAGCACCCAGAGCATGGTCTGACAAGATAGGACAGTATCTTGTCACTATTGGCTTTCAGATTTCCAAGGTAGATTTCTCACTTTAAACAGAGAAAGGCATTATGCTGCTTGTCATTTATGTTGATGATTTGATCATCATAGGTGATAGTGATGAAGATATCCTTCATGTGAAAATGCTATTGAAGCAAAAGTTTGAGATGAAGGATTTGGGAGAGTTGCGTTACTTCTTGGGCATTGAGGTGATTAGATCCACAAGTGGAATATGGTTCTTGCAGAGGCAGTACGGATTGGACATGTTGTCCAAATATGGGATGACAGGCTGTAAGCCTATTTCAGTATTATCCTTAGCCCTTTTAGTGTAGAGGCAGTGATCAATTTCACTCCTTCTAAAACCCTGGGACCAAATGAAGGCATCAAACTTCTGATACCATTCTCTAGGCGCTTGCTTAAGACCATAAAGACTCTTCTTCAACTTGCAAACTAAATGCTCTTTGCCCTTTTCTTCAAAGCCTTCCGGCTGCACCATGTAAATTTCCTCATGCAAATCCCCATGCAAGAAAGCTGTCTTGACATCCATCTGCATAAGCTCCATATCCTCTGCTGCCACTAGTCCAAGCATGCATCTAGGTGTGGTCATCTTCACAACCGGAGAGAATATCTCATCAAAGACCATACCCTTCTCTTGCTTGAACCCTTTAGCGACCAAACGGGCCTTGTACCTAGGCACATCATCACCTGTGACCTTCATTTTGTAGACCCATTTACATGGCAATGCTTTCTTTCCATGTGGCAAAGAAACCAAGTCCCAAGTCTTATTCTTCATAAGTGAACTCATCTCTGATTGCATAGCATACTCCCACTTGCATTGATCCTCGTGCATCATAGCCTCTCTGTAGCAAGAAGGCTCCCTGCAATCAGTAAGCATCACATAGTCTACCCCTGGAACAAACCTATCAGGCGGTCTAGACTCTCTAGATGATCTTCTCAAGGGCATTTCAGCTTGCTGTCCCACTTGCATATCAGCCACATTTGGCTCATCATTTCCACCAATAGATGATCCATCATCCACCCTTGATTATATACCTGTGGGAGTATTTGGTGGTACCATTTCTTGCACATTTGGTGCATGGACAGCTTGTTGTCTATCAACATATGCAGGTGGATTCACATCCTGGAAAGTGATTCTCTTCATTTCAACATCTTTCATGGGTGCCTTATGCATCTTCTTCTCATTGAAGACTACATCATGGCTGCATATGATCTTCTTTGCTTCTGGATCCTAGAGACGATAGCCCATCTCTCCACTTTCACTATAACCCAGAAAGATGCATTTCCTAGACTTAGGATCTAGCTTCTTTCGAAGCTCTTTTGGCACATGTCCATATGCCTCACACCCAAATATATGCAAATAAGAGTAAGAGGGCTTCTTGCCACTCCATGCCTCTTCAGGAATACCACCATCCAAACTCTTACTAGGTGATCTATTGATCACATGCACTGCAGTCTTCATTGCCTCAGCCCAAAAACCACCAGAAAGACTTGCATTGGAAAGCATTCATTGCAACCTTTCTTGAATGGTATGGTTCATCTTTTCTGCAATTGGATTTTGCTCTGGAGTATGAGGGGATGTGAGCTCCCTCTTAATCCCACGTGTATCACAGAAATGCTGAAAGTCATGAGAGAGATACTCTCCACCATTGTCAGTCCGTAGGCATTTAAGCGTTCTACCTGACTGATTCTCAACCAAGGCTAGCCATTTCTGAAATACCTGGAACACATCACTCTTCCGAGCTATAGCATAAGCCCACACTTTCCTAGTTGCATCATCAATGAATGTCACATAGTATTCAGCCCCGCCTAATGACCGTGTAGGCATGGGACCACATACGTCTGAATGCACCAAATCAAGCTTTTCAAACTCTTTCTTTCCCCTTCTTTTATGGGCTGATTTAGTCTGCTTCCCATAGAGACAATGCTCACAAAATTCAAAATCAGAGAAACTCAAATGCGCTACATAACCCAAATGGCATAAGAGTTTCATTCCATTCTGGCTCATGTGCCCCAACCTGCAATGCCACAAAGAAGTGCTTGGCTGCTCGGTTATTACAACAACATGATCAAATACCCTTGATACAACACTTGGCACCCTTGGCCAAAAGCATAGAGCCCTTCTGAATTTTCCAAGTCTGAAAGCCAAAAGTGGTGTGAAAACCAGCATCATCTAGCTGACCCACTGAAATAAGACTCTTGGTCAACTTAGGCACATGTCTCACATGTTTCAAAATAAATGCAAACCCATTTGCAAAAGAAAACTTTATGTCACCTACTCCTGCTATGTCACATGCATAGTCATTTCCAAGATGCACACAACCTGTCTTTCCACTGTCATAAGTGGAGAACCATTCCCTATGGGGAGTAACATGGAATGAAGCACCAGAATCCAAAATCCAATCCTGGGAATATGCATCATCTGAAGTGGTAAGCAACTCTGTAGATAAACTAGACATGAAGAGAACGTCATTGTCACTATCATGTGTGACTGCATTGATCTCCTCGATCTTCACTTTTCCTTTGTCCTCCCTCGGACTCTCTTCCTTTTGATTTGCACCCCAATTTGCATTCCCTTTTTCATATGGCCCTTCTTGCCACAGTGGTATCACTCAATGTTTCGTGCCCTGGATTTGCTACGAGACTTCCCTCTTTCTTGGGACTTCCCCCTGAACTGTGATTTACCCCTTTGCACATTTAAGGCTGCATCCTACTTGTTGCCGTCCATAGACTTCCGTCTAATCTCCTCGGCCAACAAGCTACCCACAACATCATCAAATTTCAGTACTCCACTAGGTGCAGAGTTACTGACAGCTGTACGGAAGGTATCCCATGAGGATGGCAATGAACATAAGAGAAATATTGCCTTAGTCTCCGCATCAAAATTAATCTTCTAAGCCTGAAGCTGGCTGAAAATAATATTGAATTCATTCAAGTGAGAAGTAATGAAGACCCCTTCCTTCATTTGTAGCTCAAACAACCTCTTCATGAGGTAAACTTTATTAGAGGCAGTTTCCTTTTCATAAGTGGCACACAGTTTCTTCCACAAATCTTCCGTAGTCTTCTCATTTACTACTCTCAAATAAACTAACTCTGCAATATGAAGTCTAATAGTAGATCTTGCTAATGCATCCAACTCATTCCAATCATCCTCAAACATATTTGCAGGCTTAGCTTCAATCCCTGCCAAGGGTTTAATCTGCTTCTTTTGAATAAGCACATCCCTTATTTGTTCTTTCCACAAAGAAAAGTTTGTCCCATCAAACTTTTTAATGCTAAAAAACTCCTTTTCAGACAGGGAAGAGGATGCCATGATGCAAATGAAGCAAAAATCCCAAATGCTAGTGCCTGCAAACACCAAATACCAGGTGCACCCAAATGTGTATGCCACAATAGAGTGAAATATCACCAAAACTCATGTGTCAGAGCATCTGACTCATGTGCATATACTATGCATCCATATGAGCAAATCTGGCCCAAAAGAAAATGCCAACTACAATGGCAATCCAAAATGCCAATAAGTGCCAAATGATTCAAGCATAAACACTGTCCACTGGCATATGCATTAATAATATCTCATCCAAGAGAGCATAGCACTATCAGTGCATCACCTGCAATGTGTCAAAGCTATCCCTCAGCATAAAATAGCATCCATGTGCAAAGCTTCATAAAAATAGCATCCCACAAGGCAATTTGGGCCTATCAGCGCATCCAATAAGGACCGCAATGCATCCAAATGGCCTATAAATCATCCACTGCAACCCAATGCACACCACGAATGAGCGCGCATTGCTCAAACTGCAACCAGAGTGATCTACATAGGTATGCTCAAGAAATCATAGTCCCACGGTAATGACCGCTACTAAAAATAGAGCCTGAGATGCCTCAAAACATGGGCGCCATTGCATAATCGGACTCAGCAAGAAAATCTGCAAATATCTCTCTTCTGCCGGAACTCCAAAATCCCAACCGATGAGTGAGAAATGGGAGTCAACACTTATCCACTGCCACGTGGCATAAATCTAAGGTTTCAAAACCTTAGAATGAAAAATGCATAACAGAGAGATGAAATCGAATACACAGAGATCTATAACTCTGAAAATCCTCCACCGAATCGCATAAGAACTGATAGGTAGGGGTTTTTGGGCGTTCGAAACGCAATGGGACAGACGGTTTTGGAAATCGTGGTCTCAATCACTGGGTCCAACACATGGACTGAGAAACGTTTTTGAAAATAGAGCTGTTTGTAATCTCCATCGGAGTGCGAATGATGAGCAACATAGAAGTTTTAGGACCTCTTGAGTCCACCAGAACTGACAGATCTGCAAATGGTTGCTGCAAACTTGAGTTCCAACACCCGGGCAAAAAAACGCAAAAACTAACACAGTGAGTCAGAAATCCAATGAAATGATCCCAGATTCAAGAATGAAGGTGTTTCCAAGCTCCTGAAGTGAAGTGGACACCAAAAGCAAGCAATAGTTGCCTCTACAAGTCAATACGGAGTCTCTGTCATCGAACGGAACAGGGAAAAGCTCAAAAACGACTTTTTCTTTGAAAACACTTAGCACGCTCTCAAAACCACTTCGCAAAACCAAAGTGACTTTTCCAAAGGTTCCTCCAAGGTCTCTGCACACTCGGATGCAAGTAAAGTCACCGACAAAGCTTCCCACAGAGCTTCTCCTTCCTCCCACAGAGCTGTTGAGCTTCCAAGCATTCACACACGCTCAGCTAGATCACCCGGGCTCTGATACCAGTTGAGAGTGCTCTCAATGGAAGCAAGAACGGAAGAGGGAGAGAGAGAGAGACAGAGAGCCACACAAGTTTTGGTGGGTGCAGAACCACCCTAATCTTCTTTTTCATTCATTTATATATGTGTTTGAGTATTGTACATAACCGGGGTAAAGGCACAGTGACCTTTAACCCCCACACGGTTTCACTGCTGTTACGGAAACTCTAGTTGATCTGGTTTCTTGGGGTGAGAATCTTGGATGTGTTCTTGGACTCGTAGAGAGCTGTGAACATATCCCATGCTTCTTTTGATGTCTTGACTATGTTGAGCTGTCCTAGCATGACATCTTGCACATTCTGCTTGATCAGGTGATAGGCATATTTGTCTTTCTTATCCCATTCTGCAGGCAATGGTAGGATCTGCCATTGGTGCGGAAACTATTTGTGTAGCTATAGATGCCGTTGTAGATCCCGTTACTGGTGCTGTGACAACAGATGGAGTAGAGCTACTTGTGGCTGGATCATCCAATGATCTAGGTATAGACCCATCGACATACTTCCATTTGTCCTGAAGGAAGATTAGAGTGGTACCAAAGGAGTGGCTCAAAGAGGCCGATGGGGATGACATTTTGGATTATACATATGATGTTTCTAAGGAAGAAATGTCAAGTGCAAGTGAGGATGAGATATGCGAACGTGAACAACCTTATTCACAATTAAGTAGAGCTATGAGCCAATACATGTCACCTATGGGAGATTCGATGGTAGTGAATGTAATGCATCAAAAGAATTGGGATATATCGAGTTGGGAGAGTATAATGTACACTAATCCTCTTGGAATGATTTTGATAGTGACATCATCGGATTGGATGTCTACATCTACAAAATGGACCACTGATTGTTCCATGGTGGAAATAGTGATGTCAAGTATGCGAGTTGAGAAGGATGGTACGACCTTGAAGAACAACTAGACCCCTACTTGCTCTAGTAGGAAGTCTGCAAGTGGTGGCCATTTTCATGAAAGTGGGCATAGGGAGAGACTAGGTCCTCACATACACATTGTGTCCACCTTTATGCCCTCGTATAGTTGTTGTAAAAGTCATCGACATTTGTTTCCCTAGTCACTCACAAAAACGACTAGACTAAGGGGATCACATGAAAAATATAAATCTCCTCCAGCCTCTCATTCTTTAGCGTGTATGCCAAAAGGTTCTATGTGATGTAATGGAAGGTCTTAATTATCCAAGAGAGGGACCAAATATTGATTATGACTATGATATGGAACTTGCCGAGGTTCAAAACCTAGATTCATCGACTCACATCATTGCACTCCGGTCCTTGGGATGTATTGCATACTATCGCCAATTTATAGGGTATACAACCAAGAAAGTGGCACCTCTAACAAAGTTGCTTAAGAGAGGGGTGACGTATGAATGGACTAATCGATGTGAGCAATCATTTTTGGAGCTCAAAGAAGCGTTGATGGTCTTATTAATATCACATCTAGTAGATGTGAGTACGAAGCCCCTTGATGATACGTGTGCTCAATCAATCAAAAGCACATCTGAAGAGTGGACGCTCGACTGTCACATGGTGGAGGCATTCAAAGAGATTAGTGGAAAAGAGGTGAAAGAATTTGGTCAAAATAAAGGAGTAGGCTGTAATGCTGCCAAAGAGAGAGAGAGAGAGAGAGAGAGAGGAATACTAAATATTACAAGGGAAGTGAGCTCTTTGATAGTGGCGAGATGACCAATGATCTGGTATCATTTAAGTCCTTAGGGGGAAGTAGAGCTACTCCCATGGAGGAAGCTATGAGTGACATGGATATAAGTCTCAGGGAAAAGGGATTTCAGGAACTTTGCAAGGAATTAGAACAAGAGAAATGGGAAGTGGAGGATGAACTAAGGATGCGAGAGAGAGAGAGGATGACACATCTAGAAATTGATAAAGCACAGGCTTTGCAAGAGTTACGTCAAAGTAAGGAGTTGACACGAAAAGTAGATCTTTATCATAGGGAAGAGATTGATCTATTGGATGCGGCTTTAGGGGAAAGAATTGAAACTATAAAACAACTTTGAGTTCAGAGGTGGGAAGCAAAAAATCATGAGATCTAGAGGGTATTTCAAGATAAAGAACATGCTCTTATTGAACGAGGTGAGTAAGAAAAACAAGAGGCCCTAGAGGCACTTTGAAATGAGTGTGAGAGAGATAAACAAGAGGCCTTAGAAGCATTCTAAAGAGAAATCACATTAAAAGAGGGTTATTTGGAAACATTTTGTGAGCAAGTAGAGTTTGATAGATGCATACGACAATGCGTAGAAATTAAGTTTTCTAAATCAAGGAAGAATAATAGATTCAAAACTTGTAGAGAAATTATGAGGAGCCCAAGGGGTAGATTCAAATAGAAAAAATGTATGCCGTGATACCTTGCAAGGTCATGATGTAAATAGAGGGACTCGGGAGTAAAGGAGACCTAGACCTTCATTGCTACAAGGTGGAGATAGCAAAAACATATGGGGAGACGATCGTGGAATGCCCAACTATTTTGCCTCTTGTACCTATAGAAGGTGATCCAATTGAGGATGGCGGTCATAGGTTGACTCATGGAAATACACAAAGCTTGTTGGGAGCCACTCCTACGCAAATATTTTGGAGTTTACCTAAAAATTTCCACCATCGACTCCACCCAGCTCATGCAAAATTTGTGTAGACCAGGATTATTTTCATGAGGGATTTAGGTTGCAATCATTCCTAGAAAGGATGCCTATGTGTAGGTTCCTGGACTATCATGAGCTAAATGCTAAAATAAAGAATGATAACTTCTTATTGTCAAGAAGATATCCTCTAGATATTGGATCCACTACCCAGTGGGGTAGTGTACAACATAGAAAGAGAGACAAATTCCTAGACCTTAATTGTTTCATGGTAGAGCTAGTGAAAACAAAAGTAGAGTAAAGTAGTGAATGTCAAGCCATCATACCTTATGTACCAATTGGAAGGGAATTAGTTCCAGACGTTCAGGAGCAATTGCATTCAAATTCACATGGATTATTAGAGTCCATTCCTATGAGGATTTATCAATGGATTCTAAGCCTATCTCCTAAAGTACTCCATTCACTCTATGTGGGTAATGTTGGCACAGAGGTGACAAAATTGGAGTTATCTAAAGACAAATCTTTAGTGATTGGTTCACAATTAGTAGGAGACCATTTGACAAATTTTTCTCGTGTCTTGGAGAAGCACATGGATGTATTTGCATGGACATACAAGGACTTAAAGGGGATCAAACCTGAACTTTGTTAACACTATATTGATTTCGAGCGACAAGCATGACCAGTGTGTCAACGACAACAACAGACGAATCCGATTTATGCAGACTTGGTGAAAGCATAGCTTACTAAGTTGTTAGATGTGGGTTTTGTTTACCCAGTGTCCTATAGTGAGTGGGTTTTACCCATTGTGATCGTTTTGAAAAAGAACAAAAAGATTCGGATTTGTGTGGACTATCAACTTGAGACAATGGATGGAAGTGCTTTTAGATGATTTTTGTGTCATTGCTAATCAAGCAGGTATGCCTGATAAATTAGAACAGGTGTTTGAGTGCAGCGCGAAAGTTGGTATAGCTTTAAATCCTGAAAAGTGTGTCTTTGGTGTGGAGATAGGAATTATTTTAGGGCATGTAGTTTCCAAGGATGGCATTGCTATGGATAAGGGAAATATTAAGAAGATTAATGAGCTACTGCCTCCTCAAAATTTGAAGCAATTGCATGGATTTCTGGGCCATGTGAACTATTATCGCCGTTTCATTGCCAATTTTGCACAAATTTCTTTGCCTTTAACAACACTTTTGCGAAAAGATATTTCTTATGTGTGGATAAGGCTTTGCCAATAGGAGTTTGAGGTTTTAAAGTCCAAATTGGTTGAAGCACCTATTTTGATACCTCTAGATTGGACCAAATAATTCCATATTCATGCAGATGCATCACTAGCAGGAGTCGGTACCGTTCTTTGCCAAAGTGGAAATGATAAATTGGACCATCCTATCTATTATGCTAGTTGAAATTTTAGCGATGCGGAAAGAAATTATACCACAACAAAAAAGGAATGCCTTTCTATGGTGTAATCTGTGGAAAAGTTTCGGCATTATTTGCTAGGAAATAAATTCATCTTCTATGTGGATCATGAGGCTTTAAAATATCTTCTCAACAAATCGAAATAAACTGGCCAAGTAATCCGATCGATGTTGTTTTTTCAAGAGTTTGATTTTCAAGTGGTGACAAAACCAGGCAAAACTCATGTGTTAGCCGATCATTTATCACGGTTATTAACCATCGATATAGAATTTGGTATGGATGATGATCTACCTGATGCTCAATTGTTCTTAGTTCAAGTGGAATATCTGTGGTATGCTGATATTGCTAATTTTTTGAGTACTGCGCAAGATCCACCCACATCAAATAAACATGATAAGAAAAAGCTTTATTTGCAATCTCGAAACTATATTTTTTTTGTTTCTTTCTTTATAAGTCCTTCCCTAGGGAAGGTATCTATTGCAGATGTGTGCGGGAAGATGAAAGTCTGATTATCCTTAAAGCACTACATGATGAGCATTGTGGAGGACGTTTTGCAGGGGATCTCACTGGTCGTAAGGTGTTGTTTGATGGTTATTGTTGGCCCACCTTGCTTAAGGATTGTCATCATTATTGTCGTAAGTGTGATAAATGTTAGAGATATGGCTGAGCCTCTAAATAGTTTGCGATGCCACTTACCTCGATCTTAGCATTGAAACATTTTGAAAAATGGGCAATTGATTTTGTGGGACCTATAGACACTCCCTCAAAGTATCGATCGAATCAGTATACTTTGGCTTGTAGGGATTATGTAACCAAATGGGTTGAGGTCAAGGCCTTAAAAACTAATCGTGCAAGTGATGTAGCCAAATTTTTAAATGAGAATATAATTACTCGATTTGGCTGTCCACTAGAATTAGTGAGTGATAGAGGTTCCCATTTTCTAAATGACACAATTTGTGAGTTGACCGAGTTATATCAGATCAAAAATCAGAAGTCTACTCCATATTATCCACGAGCTAATGGAGAAGCAGAAGTGACTAATCATGTTATGGGCAGTATCATGATCGAGAGGCCTTAAAGGACCGATTGTTTTCATTAGTAAAACTAGATGAGGACCGCTTGGTTTCATTGCAAAATATGGAGGCAATGCAGAAGCGCAAAAAGGCATGGCATGATTGCAATATTAAACTTTGTGAGTTCAAGAAAGGCAATCTAGTTTTGGTTTATGATAGCCGTTATTATAGGTTCCCTGGTAAAATTTGTATATGATGGTTAGGCCCTTTCCGAGTTTTAGAGGTGTTTGACAATGGTTCTTTGATTGTTCAAGATGTAAAAGGAGAAAATGAATCATTTAGAGTGAATGGCCTACAGGTGAAACTTTATATGGTGAAGTTATTGTATGGTGTTGGTTGGTGAACAAAGTATGGTGAATTTGTTACAGTATGTGTGCTATGGTGTATTATGGTTCTTGTGTTACTCATTTTAATTTGGTTTTTTGTGCTTCATGATATATGTAGTCATATTTTAATCTCACAGATGGATTTTACTTGGCATGATACGAGTCTTCTGATCATGGATGCGGATAGTATGGAGGCTGGTAGGTGACCTTTTTCTGCATGTACATTGTGAATTGCCTTCATAACAGATGTTACAACTTGATTGCTATCATGTAGATGCAAGGAATCAATCCATTTGTCTACAAAAAACTTAAATCCATGCACTAACACTCCACATAGATGTGTCTTCAAAAGTATTTTCCTTGTAGCTTAGGTGGAGTGTTAACAAATCGAGGTAATGTTGTTGTATTTTGATCCATACCATCTATAATAACACACATGTACTCATTTGGATGAGAAATAGCTTGCTCCTTCCAAATTGCATATTTTATTCTACAATGTCGAACAAGTCCATGATGAAATTCTCTCTTTTTTTTGTATGCTTCTTTTTGTTCTAGAGATGTTGCACTCTCAAGTGTTCGCTTTAGATCATCATAGTTGTTGCACTTTGACATTTTTTGCCTCTTTGGGATTTTAACATGTCCAATGCTTTTTGTCCAAAGAGTATACAAAGTATGAAAAGATGCCGGCGCATGCTCTCTTTGCCTTTGTGTTTCTCCAATACAGTTAAATACTTCTTTTTTTGTTAAACCTATCGGAAAATGCATTTCTGATAGATGGGGTTGCGGCGGTAAAGCATTTTCATGAATGTAGTCTTTCAAAATTATTGTTGCCACAACCATTGATGCTCTTGTTTTGGGCCTTCTTGTGTTTCCATGAATGTTAAGTTTACTCCATACTTTGCTTTATTAGCCAAATTTCAATATGTACCATGTGCTAATCTTGTAATAATGCAATATGCATTATTGCAAATACTTTTTTCATTTATAAGAGGCCTTATCTGTTGTCCTAAACTTCGCCTTCTCTTATCATTTACAAGAAAGCAAGACAATCTCGTGAGTAGGTATTCATTTCTTATGCTCCCTTTCCTTTGCCAAACATGTTCTCTACAGCCCTTGATGTGATGTAAGTTAATCGATTGCATACATCTACGCTTACAGCATGTAGATCACATTGCTTTTAGCATAACATCTTCATTCATTACTCTTATTCTCTTTGGTTGCTTTTTTGGATCTGCCTGGACTCGCTTTCGTTTCATGCATCTATATGTCCATTTTGGGGCCTTCTATATATCCTTATTTGGATTTGTGCAATTCTCCTTGTAAAATTTATTTGTCACTTTATTTTCATGGGATGGTGCATCCTTGATCATATCACTTTGACAGTTAAATACTGAATAGTCCTTTGTTGATCTCATCCCTACTTTTGATACATTCGTAGAACCATTTGTAACTTAACTATTTCACAGTCAAAGTCAAATACCGAATAGTCCTTTGTTGATCTCATCCCTACTTTTGATACAATTGTAGAACCATTTGTCACAATGGCGATAGAGTGTCCAGAATGATCTTCAAGCTGATCTATTCCTAAAAGAACATCACTCATTGATGCACTTTCTATGGATTTCATAACTCCATAGTCTTGAAACTCCTCTACTTTTGAGAGAAAATCACTCATTATATCATCGTGCACGATTTCCATAATTCTATAGTTACTTGATTTGACTCCAAGAACTTTATCAATATCCATGAAGCCATCCATGCTTGATAAGATATCACTTTTGACATCTTTTCCCAAGTTCTCAATGTGCATGAACTCATCCACCTCGGATAAGGCATCACTTGTGAAATCTTTTTCTTTCTCAATACCAATGAACTCATCGACTCCTGATAAGATGTGAGTGCTATAGTTGAGTGCATTGGAATCATCCATCTCTGAAGGAATAGAGCTTGGTACTTTGGCATATTCTTTCAATTCTTTGATGTTGTAGTATACATTATGTTTATCATTAAAAACCACATGCCAAGTCTTTCCAATCTTTAAAAATTGCATGCTCCATCTCAAATCCTTACCTACCTCATAGTAGGGACCATCCAATGAGATTGAGTTATCATCCATACCATCATCGGTAACTTTTTGAATTCTCATCTGCGCAAATGTCCAGTGTTCCACTTGTTCAAATCTAAAGACTTGACCCCTTCTGCTACGTTCTTATTTACAAATAATAACATTTTAAAAATATCTCCCACTCTAAAATCCA